>NW_023996822.1:0-31875 GCF_015586225.1 Lucilia sericata
GATAGATTGATAGATAGATAGATAGATAGATAGATAGATAGATAGATAGATAGATAGATAGATAGATAGATAGATAGATAGATAGATAGATAGATAGATAGATAGATAGATAGATAGATAGATAGATAGATAGATAGATAGATAGATAGATAGATAGATAGATAGATAGATAGATAGATAGATAGATAGATAGATAGATAGATAGAGATAGATAGGTAGATAGATAGATAGATAGATAGATAGAGAGATAGATAGATAGATAGATAGATAGATAGATAGATAGATAGATAGATAGATAGAGATAGATAGATAGATAGATAGATAGATAGATAGATAGATAGATAGATAGATAGATAGATAGATAGATAGATAGATAGATAGATAGATAGATAGATAGATAGATAGATAGATAGATAGATAGATAGATAGGTAGATAGTTAGATAGATAAGTAGATAGTTAGATAGATAAGTAGATAGATAGATAGATAGATAGATAGATAGATAGATAGATAGATAGATAGATAGATAGATAGATAGATAGATAGATAGATAGATAGATAGATAGATATAGATAGATCGATAGATAGATAGATAGATAGATAGATAGATAGATAGATAGATAGATAGATAGATAGATAGATAGATAGATAGATAGATAGATAGATAGATAGATAGATAGATAGATAGATAGATAGATAGATAGATAGATAGATAGATAGATAGATAGATAGATAGATATAGATAGATAGATAGATAGATAGATAGATAGATAGATAGAGATAGATAGATATAAGATAGATAGATAGATAGATAGATAGATAGATAGATAGATAGATAGATAGATAGATAGATAGATAGATAGAAGATAGATAGATAGATAGATAGATAGATAGATAGATAGATAGATAGATAGATAGATAGATAGAGATAGATAGATAGATAGATAGATAGATAGATAGATAGATAGATAGATAGATAGATAGACGATAGATAGATAGAGATAGATAGATAGATAGATAGATAGATAGATAGATAGGTAGATAGATAGATAGATAGATAGATAGATAGATAGATAGATAGATAGATAGATAGATAGATAGATAGATAGATAGATAGATAGATAGATAGATAGATAGATAGATAGATAGATAGATAGATAGATAGATAGATAGATAGATAGATAGATAGATAGATAGATAGATAGATAGATAGATAGATAGATAGATAGATGATAGATAGATAGATAGATAGATAGAGAGATAGATAGATAGAGATAGATAGATAGATAGATAGATAGATAGATAGATAGATAGATAGATAGATAGATAGATAGATAGATAGATAGATAGATAGATAGATAGATAGATAGATAGATAGATAGATAGATAGATAGATAGATAGATAGATAGATAGATAGAGATAGATAGATAGATGGATAGATAGATAGATAGATAGATAGATAGATAGATAGATAGATAGATAGATAGATAGATAGATAGATAGATAGATAGATATAGATAATAGATAGATAGATAGAGATAGAAGATAGATAGATAGATAGACAGATAGACTAATTAAAAGTCCAGTCCAGAATAAACGGTATACAAATCCATAGACTGGACTATATTATAGACTAGTCGACAAACTAGACAATATTCTACTCAATAGTCTAGGTGATAGACTGGCCAATGGGCTAGACAATAGACTAGATGATGGACAAGTCAATAGCAGAGACAATAGATTAGTCGTGGGACTAGATGATAGACTAGTCGACTATGGATTCCGCAATACACTAGACTATAGAGTAGTCAATGGACTAGACAATAAAGTAGTCAGTAGAATAGACAATAAACTAATCAGTAGACTAGACGATAGATTAGTCAATAAACTAAACAAAAGACTAGACAATACTTACAAAATCCTATGAATTAAAGGTAATTCAATTGTATCCAAAACTTTTTGCAAACAATGACCATTAAAACGTTCCATTACCACAATGGAAAAATTTGGAGTAGATTCAATCTAGATAAATAATAATGAATAATCAAATTTTCTTTTCTAATTATAATTTTAATAAAACAAAAATAACCTTAAAAATTCTCACGATATTTGGATGTAACCAACCCAATATATGGGCCTCATTACCAGCGGTTTGTTTATTTACATCTTGTGAATTTTTTATAATTTTAACTGCTACCGGTTTTGCTAAAATAAAACACAAACTATAAAATTTAATAATCAAAACCTTGAGACTCTCCATTACCTTTATAAATAGCCTTAATTACTGTACCATATGTTCCTCGTCCCAATAAATTACTTTTAATTTGATTAATTGGTGCGCCCTCTTTAAGTATTTCCAAGCGATTGGGAGTGTTTAATATCAATTCATTTTCATTGTTTTGTATTGGCAAATAGGACCTTTATTTAAATAACAAAAAAAAAAATAAATTTAATAATTTTAATCATTCTTTTATTTCGAATTTTTTGTTAGTTTAACTTACATTTTACATTTAATTACTTCTGTTTTGTGTGACGTTCTTTAATGTTGTGTTTCTTAAAATTTCTGTTTTTTATTTTTATCTTCTCAAATAACGGTTTTTATAGATTTTTGTTGGTGTTGTGGCTAGGTGTTGTTTTATTTATATTTTTTTCCTTTATGACGTTTGAAAAACAATCAAAAATTCTTACTACTAAAATAAAACAAAATAACTATTGGTTTAGGTTCGTTAATGGTTAACTCTCAAGTACCCCTATAAACAAATTAAATTCCCAAACATCGACAAAGTGTTTTATGAATAAATAAAATGATCGAACTATAAACAAGTTTATCACATAACCCCTAAATTGAGAAAATAATGAATGCCTATGATCACTCAGATTTCCCCTTAAAAATAGATTTTATATTGGAGTTTAAGTTCGGCAATAGTTCCTAGAATATGACAGCTTTTCTTTAGGGAAAATTAGTCAGATTTTGACAACTTCTATTGGGAAAGTTAGTCATATACTGACAACTTTTCCATAGGAAAAGTAAGTCATAATCTAAGAACTTCTCTATAGGAAAGTAAGTCAGAATCAGACAACTTCTCTATAGGAAAAGTTAGTCAGAATCTAACAACCTATCTAAGAAAAGTAAGTCAGATTCTGACATCTTTAATATAGGAAAAGTTGGACAGATTCTGGCAATTTTTCTGTATCAACTTTTCTATAGAGAAAGTTATTCAAACTGAGACAACTTTTCTATAAAAAACGTTACTCAGACTAAGACAACTTTTCTATAGAAAAAGTTGTTCAGATTGTGACCACTTTTCTATAGAAATAGTTACTCAGACTGAGACAACTTTTCTATAGAAAAAGTTACTCAGACTGAGACAACATTTCTATAGAAAAAGTTACTCAGACTGAGACAACATTTCTATGGAAAAAGTTACTCAGACTGAGACAACTTTTCTATAGTAAAAGTTTCTGATACTGAGACAAATTTTGTATAGAAAAAGTTACTCAGAGTGTGACATCTTTTCAATAAAAAAAGTATCTCAGATTGTGATAACTTTTCTATGGAAGAAGTTGCTTAAATGGTGACAACTTTTCTATAGAAAAAGTTGCTTAAATGGTGACAACTTTTCTATAGAAAAAGTTGCTTAGATTGTGACAACTTTTCTATAGAAAAATTGCTTAGATTGTGACAATTTTTTTATAGAAAAAGTTGCTTAGATTGTGACAACTTTTCTATAGAATAAGATGCTTAGATTGTGACAATTTTTCTATAGAAAAAGTGGCTTAGATTGTGACAACTTTTCTATAGAAATAGTTGCTAGGATTGTGACTTTTATAGAAAAAGTTGCTTAGATTGTGACAACTTTTCTATAGAAAAAGATGCTTAGATTGTGACAACTTTTTTATAAAAAGTTGCTCAGATTGTGATAACTATTCTATAGAAAACGTTGTTCAGATTGTGACAACTTTTCTATAGAAAAAGTTGCTTAGATTGTGACAACTTTTCTATAGAAAAAATTGTTTAGATTGTGACAACTTTTCTATAGAAAAAGTTGCTTAGATTGTGACAACTTTTCTATAGAAAAAGTTGCTTAGATTGTGACAACTTTTCTATGGAAATATTGCTTACATTGTGATAAATTTTCTATGGAAATGTTGCTCACATTGTGACAACTTTTCTATAGAAAAAGTTGCTTAGATTGTGACAACTTTTCTATGGAATAAATTGCTTAGATTTTGACAACATTTCTAAAAGAAAATTTAATCAAATTCCGACAACTATCCTTGTGAAAAAGTTTTCCACAGAAACATTTTTTAATATATAGCTCCAGAATCTGACAATTCTTTTATGGGAATGCCGGTTTTTGTATTTCTTTTATTAATTAAAACACTTTTGGGAGTTTTTTTTTAATAATTTTTCGTTTATTATAAATATTATTTCCAAAATATTATAAGTATACATAATATTTTGGAAATATACTTTCTAAACCATTTTTTTTTAACTTGTTCAAACGGTAATTGGTTAAAAACAATTTGACCGATCGTATTACTTATTCCATTAGATATTGCTTATTTGAAATAAGTTATAAATAATCCTTTAATACAATATTTTTTTTTTTTAATTTTATAATAATTTGTTGTTTGCTTTTTATTGTTTGTACTGACCTACAATATGAATATTAGTTTGTTGCATAATTAATAAATTTGCAACAAAATGTTTTAAAACAAAATGTGATAAGAATTTAGAAAAATGTTAAGAAGAGTTTGATTATTTTAAAAATAAAACAAACTGCTAAATTTGAAATGATTATATTGTATTTGTATTATTAAAAATAATCTAAGAAAGTGAAAATCTATTTTGTTTTTAAGTAGTTATAGAGGTCTTAATAATAGTTTTGTTTTTTTTTTTTTTAGGTTATAAACTATTAATAAATTATAAAACAAATTATCAAAAAGATTTTGAGAAAAAGATGTGATTTTTTGTTTGTTCTTAGTGATATATAACTTTCGTATATATGTAAGTGTATTAAGTTTTTTCTTTTGTTTTTTTCTGGTAATAACTAACAAAGCTACTTTGTTGTTGTTTTCTTTAATTAATTTTTTATTTACATTTTAGTTTTTTTTTGTTTTTTTTGTTTCGTTTAATATTAATATTTAAATAAGAAACCTCTTTATGTTTTATTGCATTTCTTATGAATTTATTTTTATTTATTTATTTATTAGTGGAATTCTGTTTTTTGCTTAAAATTATTATTAATATTTATTGTAATTTATTTTGTTTAAATATTTTTCATTTATTTTTCTCTTTTTCTTTTAATATTTGTGCGGAAGACTACTTAATTAATTAGTTTACTTTTAACTTTTTTGTTACTTAATGTCTTTCGGTTCTTTATTTCTTTATAAAATTTAAGTAAATTATATATATAATAGTATTAAAGTTAAATAAATTATACTTTTTATACAGCAAAAGAAAAAAATTTAATAAATTATCCCTAAACAATGTCAGATTTTAGTTTTGAAAAAAAATATAATAATAATAATAATTAATAAATTGGTTAGTTAATATTTGAGAAAATAATTTTAGCCTTTTTGGTTTACTTGCTATTTCTTCCAATTCCAATTTTTCTTTAAATTTTTTCCTCTATAACAAGTAAACCTATTTTAATATTTGCTTTTTATATAATTGTTTTAAAAACTATAGTTTATATTTAAGTATATTTTTTTTTATTATTTATTATATACAAAATAAATTAAAAAAAATAATGGACTGCTTTTTAACCTTTAACCCTTATTGTTTACAAATTAAATTAAGTTTTAACCTTTTTTTTTTCAAATTGTTATAAAATTATATTTTAAAATAATTTTAAAAAATTATACTTTAATTTGCAAATTTATAATTTTCAAACCCTAATACACTCTCTCTACTTTTTGAGAGTGGGGAGAAATTATGAATTGCTTTGAATTTAAAAAAATGATTTGTATAAATTATGTCAAATTAAATTGTTTTGTAGCAACCCTTTTCAATTCCATAGAAAAACTAAAAGATTCTGAGAAACTTTTTGTTAAAGAAGTTTTCAGATTAGAGTCTATTTTTCTATAGAAAAGTTCGAATCTATGCAGCTTTTTCTATAGAAAAGTTGTCCCAATGTAAGCAACTTTTTTCATAGAAAAGTCGTAATCTGAACAATTTTTCCTATAGAAAACTTGTGAAAATCTGATTTACTTTTCCTTTAGAAAAGTTGTCACAGTCTGAGCAACTTTTCACATAGAAAAGTTGTTAAAATCTGTGCAACTTTTTCTATAGAAAAGTTATAAAATTCTGAGCAATTTTTTCTATAGAAAAGTTATAACAATCTGAACATTTTTTTTGTATAGAAAAGTAATCACAATCTGAGCAACGTTTTCTACAGAAAAGTTATTACTGTCTGAGCAACTTTTTCAATGGAAATTTTGTCTCATTCCGAGTAACTTTTTCTATAGAAAAGTTTTCTGTCAATGCAGTTTTTTCAATGGAAAGGTTGCCAGATTGTGAACTACTCTTTCTATAAAAAGGTTGTCTTATTCTGAGGAACTTTTTCTATAGAAAAGTTGTCTGAATCTGAGGATCTTTCTCTATACAAAAGTTTTCTGAATCTGAGGAAGTTTTCTATAGAAAAGTGGTCCCTATAAAGCTAACTTTTTATAGAAAGTTTTCAGAATCTGACTAATTTTATGTGTAGAACAGTTGTCTGAATCTGAAGAACTTTTTCTATAGAATAGTTATATGAGTCTGAGTAACATTTTCAATAGAAAAGTTGTGCGAGTTTAAGTAAGTTTTTCTATAGAAAAGTTGTTTGAATCTGAGCAACTTTGTCTAAAGAAAAGTTGTCTGAATCTGATTAACTTTTTCTATAGCAAAGGTTACTTTTATGTAGAGAAAAATTATCCGAATCTGAGCAAGTTTTTCTATAGAAAAGTTGTTCGAATCTGAGCAAGTTTTTCTATAAAAAAGTTATCGGAATCTAAGTAAGTTTTTCTATAGAAAAGTTGTCCGAATCTGAACAACTATGTCTAAAGAAAAGTTATCGGAATCTGAGCAAGATTTTCTATAGAAAATTTGTCTGAATCTGAGCAACTTTTTTCATAGAAAAGTTGTCCGAATCTGAGCAAGTTTTTCTATAGAAAAGTTGTCTGAATCTAATCAACTTCTTCAATAGAAAAGCTATTCGAATCTGAACAAATTTTTCAATAGAAAAGTTGTCCAAACCTGAGCAAGTTTTTCAATTGAAAAGTTGTCCGAATGTGAGCAAGTTTTTCTATAGGAGAGTAATCTGAATCTAAGCAACTTTGTCTAAAGAAAAGTTATCGGAATCTGAGAAAGTTTTTCTATAGAAAAGTTACCACTTTACATAGAAAAGTTGTATGAATCAGAGCTACTTTTTCAATAGAAAATTTATCTGAATCTAAGCAACTTCTTCAATAGAAAAGCTATTCGAATATGAAAAACTTTTTCAATAGAAAAGTTGTCCGAATCTGAGCAAGTTTTTCAATTGAAAAGTTATCCGAATTTGAGCCAGTTTTTCTATAGAAAAGTAATCTGAATGTGAACAACTTTGTCTAAAGAAAAGTTTTCGGAATCTGAGAAAGTTTTTCTATAGAAAAGTTGTCTGAATAGTTGTCTTTATGTATAGAAAAGTTGTCTGAATTTGAGCAACTTTTCCTATGAAAATGTTGTTATATACAGAGTAACTTTTTCTATAGTCAAGTTGTCAAATTCTGACAAACATTTTCTTTATAACAGTTGGCATATTCTGAGCAACTTTTTCTATAGAAAACTTGTTAAATTTTGAGCATTTTCTACTATACAAAAGTTGTCAAATTCTGAGCAATTTTTCTATTGAAAAGCTGTCAAATTCTAAGTAGCTTTTTTATAGAAATGTTTGTCAGATTATAACAGAATCTTATTAATAAGAATTTAAATTTTAAATAAAGTTTGTTTAACAAAAATGTTTTAAAAAGCTTTACTTTATAAAAGACGAAGAGCGTTATATAGGACGAGAAGAGAGCAAAAGTAGGACTAAGAAGTAAAGTGAAACTTTTTAAAACGTCTTAAGTGATTTCTTGTTATTTTAGACCTTTTCCAAGTTGTAATATTTTAGCAAATGTTAAATTTATTATAAATATTTCAAGTCTATTGAAACGGCAGTTAATTTGGTGTTTTTTTTTTTTAGTTTCTAATATTAATATTATTAAATTTTTTAAATATTTTTCAAATGTATATCACATATTAGTCTTTTTTTAATAAATGTTTTTTTGTTTTTGTTTTTCGGACTTATCATTATAAACTTATAAACTATGACGCACTTTATTTCTCCAGTATTTTTATGGTATTTACAGGGGGAAGGAAAAACACCTCCAAAGAATTAATTTCTTGAGATTTAACAAGTCTTTTATAATAAGATTTAACTAGCATAGGAACGACGTACGGGAACGGGTGGAGGAATTTTCGATTTACGTGTAGATTGTTGAGAATTCTGGAGATGTGGGGCAGTAGTTGTGGAGAGTTTTTGCTGTTGATTGTTGGGTGCTGTGGAAGTTGGCTTGCATGAGGGTATGCGTGTGGGTGTTGGCTTAGGGGGACTTTTTAAGTCTGAAGTTTTAAGTTCCTAAAGAAAACACAAACAATATTAGTTTCCATTTTAATTTAAGTTAAAAAAAAGCTATTTTATTACCTTTTTAGGAGAGGCTACCGTAGGAGAATGAGAGGGTGATATAACCCTTTTCCAGCCATTGCTGCGTCTCCAGGAATTATTAGAATTCTGTATTCTTTCTTGATATCTGGCCTTAGTAACTAAATTACCGTTTACACTACCACTTCTAACCACCTGCGATAGTTTATCGTTTTGCTGCTGACGATTTCTTAAGATATTATTGGTTTCTCTTTCCTCGATGGTCGACTGAGATTTCATTAGTTTATGTCTGGGTGTTCTGCTCAATTCTGTCTTAATTATCTGCTCTATACACTCTTTTTCGGTCATATGTTCACTTAAATGTCGCTGATGATTGGTATGATTCATTATGATCAGGGGCGGTGTTTGCAGTTCGCCCTCCAATTGCACCTCTTCAATTTCTATATCACTATGCTGATCAAGTGTGTGTTCTTCTTCATTTTCAACAGCCTCCTCACCTATAGTTTCGTTTTCTTTAAGTGTTTGTAGTGTGATTTCCTGATGAGTGGTACAATGGGAGAAATCATCAGTTTCACTAGAGGAACAGCTGGTTACTTGAGCCCTACCAGCCTCACTGGGGGTAGGACTGGGTTGTTTTTGGCGGGATTTTAAAACTTTTGAGCGTAAACGTTTATGACTGGGTGATAAACTAGAATTGCCATCATCTTCCTCGTCTTCATCCTCAGAATCATCGTCATCCTCATCATCATCTTCGTCGTCAGTGTCACCTTCGATATAAGAATAAAGACTGCGTGCGGAACTGGAACGTATATTCACCAGCTTGTAGAAATCATTGGTAAATTCTGTACAGGCCACCTCCTCATCTTCTGAGTAAATAATCTGAAAAATTAACAAAGAAATATTAACAAATTAATTCCTCCGCCCAAGAGTTTAGCATCAATCACCTTTTGCTGCAACAATTGTGATATATTATCACCCACCGAATCGGTCTCCACCATTGTCGAATTGAGCAAATCCGTTGAGTTCCATATCCAATCATGATCACTCAGTTTTTGTTGCCTTCTATGTTGTTGATGTTGTTGTTGTTGTTGCAGTTCACGATCTTCATCTAATGTTATCACAGCCAATTCTTCTTGCGACATACTCCAGTCTTCCATTTCCGTTGAACACGGTTCAGCCGGCAGTAGCCACTGTTCCGGCTCTTCAGGTAAATCTTCTAAATGACCATTCGAGGGTTGTGGTTGTCCGCTACTCATAGTACAATAACCCTCATCACGTCCCTTAGCGGGACTAGCCGATAATGCTGCATTTTGTGCTTCTAAATCTCTAACGCGCCCCTTTAAAAGCGCCACCTCTTCACGTAGATTGTCTTCGGCCACAATAGCATCCACTACTTTACGCATAACATCATCTAAACAGTGTTCGTATTGACGCACACGTAACAGCAGAGCTTTATTCTCTTGCTGCAGTGTGTGCAGTAGATTTTCTTGGCGTGCAAAACGTGTCTATAAAAAAGGTAATAAAATCAAACATTTTAAAATTTTAACTTTAAAAACTTAAATTCAATTATAAACTTTATAGTTGTTAAATTACCCTAACGATTTTGTTGACGATATGTTTTTGAAGTGCTAATTACTTTTCGCCATATCTAATTTTTTTCAAATGGTGTTAATTACATTTGCATTAGCACTAGACTGTAGACTAATTATGGCTTTTTTATGAGTCATGTTATGACTTAAAACTTGGTGTCTATTCCCATGCCAAGAGAGTAATTGAATATTCACAGATGCTAATGAAGATTTTGAGAATATTTATAGAAGTTTATTGATTGGCAAAACTGAGAAACTTTTCTATAGAAAGTTTAGAAAATTGGTCAGAATCGGAGCGTCTTTTCCGATAGAAAAGTGGCCCGAATCTGATTATTATTATGTTGAGAAAAATGGTCACAATCTGAGCAACTTTTTCTATAGAAAAGTTGTCACAATCCGAGAAACTTTTTCTATAGAAAAGTTGTCACAATCTGAGTAACTTTTTTAATAGAAAATTTGTCACAATGTGAGCAACTTTTTCTATAGTAAATTTGTCACAATGTGAGCAACTTTTTCTATAGTAAAGTTGTCACAATGTGAGCAACTTTTTCTATAGAAAAGTTGTCACAATGTGAGCAACTTTTTCTATAGAAAAGTTGTCACAATGTGAGCAACTTTTTCTTAAGAAAAGTTGTCACAATGTGAGCAACTTTTTCTAAAGAAAAGTTGTCACAATGTGAGCAACTTTTTCTAAAGAAAAGTTGTCACAATGTGAGCAACTTTTTCTATAGAAAAGTTGTCACAATCTGAGCAACTTTTTCTATAGAAAAGTTGTCACAATGTGAGCAACTTTTTCTATGGAAAAGTTGTCACAATCTGAGCAACTTTTTCTATAGAAAAGTTGTCACAATCTGAGCAACTTTTTCTATAGAAAAGTTGACACAATGTGAGCAACTGTTTCTATAGAAAAGTTGTCACAATGTGAGCAACTTTTTCTATAGAAAAGTTGTCACAATGTGAGCAACTTTTTCTATAGAAAAGTTGTCACAATGTGAGCAACTTTTTCTATAGAAAAGTTGTCACAATCTCAGCAACTTTTTCTATAGAAAAGTTGTCACAATGTGAGCAACTTTTTCTATAGAAAAGTTGTCACAATCTGAGCAACTTTTTCTATAGAAAAGTTGTCACAATGTGAGCAACTTTTTCTTAAGAAAAGTTGTCACAATGTGAGCAACTTTTTCTAAAGAAAAGTTGTCACAATGTGAGCAACTTTTTCTAAAGAAAAGTTGTCACAATGTGAGCAACTTTTTCTAAAGAAAAGTTGTCACAATGTGAGCAACTTTTTCTATAGAAAAGTTGTCACAATGTGAGCAACTTTTTCTATAGAAAAGTTGTCACAATCTGAGCAACTTTTTCTATAGAAAAGTTGTCACAATGTGAGCAACTTTTTCTATAGAAAAGTTGTCACAATGTGAGCAACTTTTTCTATAGAAAAGTTGTCACAATGTGAGCAACTTTTTCTATAGAAAAGTTGTCAGAATCTGAGCAAATTTTTCTATAGAAAAGTTGTCACAATCTGAGCAAATTTTTCTATAGAAAAGTTGTCACAATCTGAGCAATTTTTCTATAGAAAAGTTGTCACAATCTGAGCAAATTTTTCTATAGAAAAGTTGTCATAACCTGAGCAACTTTTTGTATAGAAAAATTATCAGAATCTAGGCAACTTTTTCTAAAGAAAAGTTATCAGAATCAGAGTAACTTTTTCTATAGAAAAGTTATCAGAATCTAAGCAACTGTTTCTATAGAAAAGTTTTCAGAAACTGAGCAACTTTTTCTATAGAAAAGTTGTCACAATCTGAGCAACTTTTTCTTAAGAAAAGTTGTCCGAATCTAAGCAAAATTTTCTATAAAAAAGTGGTCAGAATTTGACCAATTTTTTCTATAGAAAAGTGTTCATAATCTAAGCAACTTGTTCTATAGAAAAGTGGTCAGAATCTGAGCAACTTTTTCTATAGAATCAGAGCAACTTTTTATATGGAAAAGTTATGGTAATCTGAACAACTTTTTCTAAAGGAAAGATGTTAGATTTTGAAAAACTTTCTTAGAAAAATCAATCTGGGCAACTTTTTCTGTAGAAAAGTGGTCACAATCTGAGCAACTATGTCTATAGAAAAGAATTGCCATAATCTTAGCAACTTTTTCTATAGAAAAGCTGTCCGATTTTGAGACACTTTTTCTATAGAAAAGTTGTTTGGTTCTGAGCAACTTTTTCTATAGAAAAGTTGTCACAATCTGAACACCTTAGTTTATAGCAAAGTTGTCACAATCAGAGCAGCTTTTTCTATAGTAATGTTCTCACAATATGACCAACTTTGTATAAAGAAAAGTTGTCCGATTCTAAGCAACTTTTTCTATAGAATAGTTATGCGTATCTGACCGACTTTTTCTATAAATCTGAGCAATTTTTCCGCAGAAATGTTGTCCGATTCTAAGCAACTTTTTCGTTAAGAAATTTTTCAGATTTGCATTAAAAGTCGGATACCATATCATTGTATATATAATCTATCAATCTTGCAAATTATTTTTTTGATTCAAAGCAATTAGAGTGGTTGTCATATCTGTATCATTTCCACTTATTTCTGTACATTTGCATGGTAGACAATGATGTCAGCAAAAATATAAAATATGTATGAATATTTTCACATTCTCCTAACTAATGCATTAGACAAGGCGGCAACATGTTCTAACAATGTAGTATTTTCTAAAGCGTTCATACTTAGATATGCAAAATCATTGAAGTGAAAATGTAGTTTTTTTGTTGAAATTATAAAGGGAATAATATTCTCAATTTGCATAAGATTTATTTAACAAAGATGAGTTTTAGGAAAATATTAAGGGAATAATAGAAAAGTGCTGTTAAAAAACAAGTAGATACGAACCTGTAAAGCTTTATGGTCCCGGCATGTTTGTAATTGTTTACGTTCCTTGGACTTGATAACACGACTCATGCTGGAAGAGAATAAAGATTAAGAAGATTTTAAATAATAGGAATAAAATATTGTAATATTATTGTTAATTAAGAACAAATTCTAGGGAAATTTAATATTTTAACATTTACAGTTTCAAACTGTAAATGACAGTTTACAGTTTTAAAGAATTTACCACCAATTTTTCGCTTACTTCAAAAATAAAAGTACTTTAACATAGAAAATTTAGTTCAGCCAGAGGTCGTTTCTTTAATTTTTTTCTCTTGACGCGAGGGTCGTGATTGATGGTGTTTTCCAGGCAATTAAAGTAGAGAAAAACTTAACTTATTTTCTTCTTTAACATAGTAAATACATACATATGTATGTATGTAAGTATATAATTTACAACACGACTCTATTTATGCCATATTTATGTACAATGTAACAGAAAAGAGTAAAGAAGACCATCATCAGGCCTTTTTTTCGAAAATGCATATTTAACTTTAGCCTAGAGCCTTTAGCGGCATATGCTTCAACTCCACTAAACATACATTCATCCGTACATACATTCCATGCATAGACAAAGTGCATTTAGCCACCATTTAGCGTGGCTTAGTTTATGTAGTTATTTTTGAATTTTCTTTTTTTTGTGAAAAGAAGAAAATTTAACTTATTTTTGCATTTGGGACTCCTAAACATTGAATTTAGGTTTTGAATTCATTTGGCTGTTACAGTGCGAATTGTGGTTTTGTGGAAAATAAACCGAGTGCAAAAAAGCATGTGGCTTGCAAAAAAAGAAACCTTAATGACGGCAATGCATCCGTTTTATTAAACAAAAACCAACCAGCAGAAGCATTTGCAACATTATTCTGTATACATGTTAAGTGATTGTGAATTAAAAAAAATTAACAAACCTAACCTAAAAAAAAAACAACAAAATAATTCTCACTGTTTTTAAAACTTACACCATTTGAGATGAAATAGTTTGCTCAAGCTAAGCACCCGGCAATTTCTTCATTATTGTCACAATCTGAGCAACTTTTTCGATAGAAAAGTTGTCACAATCCGAGCAACATTTCTTAAAAGAAAAATTGTCACAATCTGAGCAACTTTTTCCATAGAAAAGTTGTTACAATCTGAGAAACTTCATCTATAGACGAATTGTCACAATCTGAGCAACTTTTCCTATATAAAAGTTGTCACAATCTAACAGCTTTCTATATAGAAAAGTTGTCATAATATGAGTAACTTTTTGTATGGAAATCTTGCCATACATTTTGTCACAATCTGAGCAACTTTTCCTATATAAAAATTGACACAATCAGAGCAAAATTTTCTATAGCAAAGTTGTCAGAATCTGAGAAACGTTTTCTATAGAAAAGTTGTCACAATCTGAGCAACTTTTTCTATAGAAAAGTTGTCACAATGTGAGCAACTTTTTCTATAGAAAAGTTGTCACAATGTGAGCAACTTTTTCTATAGAAAAGTTGTCACAATGTGAGCAACTTTTTCTATAGAAAAGTTGTCACAATGTGAGCAACTTTTTCTATAGAAAAGTTGTCACAATGTGAGCAACTTTTTCTATAGAAAATTTGTCACAATGTGAGCAACTTTTTCTATAGAAAAGTTGTCACAATGTGAGCAACTTTTTCTATAGAAAAGTTGTCACAATGTGAGCAACTTTTTCTATAGAAAAGTTGTCACAATGTGAGCAACTTTTTCTATAGAAAAGTTGTCACAATGTGAGCAACTTTTTCTATAGAAAAGTTGTCACAATGTGAGCAACTTTTTCTATAGAAAAGTTGTCACAATGTGAGCAACTTTTTCTATAGAAAAGTTGTCACAATGTGAGCAACTTTTTCTATAGAAAAGTTGTCACAATCTGAGCAACTTTTTCTATAGAAAAGTTGTCACAATGTGAACAACTTTTTCTATAGAAAAGTTGTCACAATGTGAGCATCTTTTTCTATAGAAAAGTTGTCACAATGTGAGCAACTTTTTCTATAGAAAAGTTGTCACAATCTGAGCAACTTTTTCTATAGAAAATTTGTCACAATATGAGCAACTTTTTCTATAGAAAAGTTGTCACAATGTGAGCAACTTTTTCCATTAAAAAGTTGTCACAATGTGAGCAACTTTTTCTATAGAAAAGTTGTCACAATCTGAGCAACTTTTTCTATAGAAAAGTTGTCACAATGTGAGCAACTTCTTCTATAGAAAAGTTATCACAATCTGAGCAACTTTTTCTATAGAAAAGTTGATACAATCTGAGCAACTTCTTCTATAGACAAATTGTCACAATCTGAGCAACTTTTTCTAAAAAAGTTGTCACAATCTGAGCAACTTATCCTATAGAAAAGTTGATACAATCTGCGCAACTTTTTCTTTAGAAAAGTTGTAACAATATGAGCAACTTTTTCTACAGAAAAGTTGTCACAATCTGAGCAACTTTTTTTATAGAAAAGTTGTCACAATGTGAGCAACTTTTTCTATAGAAAAGTTGTCACAATGTGAGCAACTCTTTCTATAGAAAAGTTGTCACTATGTGAGCAACTTTTTCTATAGAAAAGTTGTCACTACGTGAGCAACTTTTTCTATAGAAAAGTTGTCACAATCTGAGCAACTTTTTCTATAGAAAAGTTCTCACAATCTGACTAACATTTTCTATAGAAAAGTTGTCACAATGTAAGCAACTTTTTCCATTAAAAAGTTGTCAGAACTACAACTTTTTCTATAGAAAAGTTCTCACAATTTGACTAACTCTTTCTATAGAAAAGTTGTCACAATGTAAGCAACTTTTTCCATTAAAAAGTTGTCAGAATCTGGGAAACGTTTTTTATAGAAAAGTTGTCACAATGTGAGCAACTTTTTTTATAGAAAAGTTGTCACAATGTGAGCAACTTTTTCTATAGAATAGTTGTCGCAATGTGAGCAACATTTTCTATAGAATAGTTGTCACAATGTGATCAACTTTTTCTATAGAATAGTTGTCACAATGTGAGCAACTTTTTCTATAGAATAGTTGTCACAATGTGAGCAATTTTTTCTATAGAAAAGTTGTCACAATGTGAGCAACTTTTCCTTTAGAAAATTTGTCACAATCTGAGCAACTTTTTCTTTAGAAAAGTTGCCACAATCTAAGCAAATTTTTCTAAAGAAAAGTTGTAAGATTCTAGCCAACTTTTTCTATAAAAAGTTGTCAGAATCTGGGAAACTTTTTCTATAGAAAAGTTGTCACAATCTATGCATCTTTTTCTATAGGAAAGTTGTTATAATATTGAAAAAGTTTTTAAGTTGATCGATTTTGAGCAGCTTCTTCTATAGAAACAATGTTCAGAATATGGTAAACTTTTGTCAGTTGTCTGAGCTATGTTATATGATCTACTATAGAAGGTTTTTTTATAGGACTGAGTGTACAAACATCTGTAAACATGTAATAGCAGTTAATCAAATACAAGGCTGTCAGCAAAATGAAAAAAAAAACTTTAATACAAGAGGGAGAAAAAAAATTTAATTTCAAAGAAATAAACTTCTATTTTCCTTGTATGTTTTAAATTACACAAACAATTTAACATGAAAATAGTCACGTTTAACATTAAAATGTTAATGAATGAATGGATAAACACGTTTAGATTTCAACCACAATTTATCCTTAGAATACGGACCGACAAATGTTTTTTTTTTTTTTTATTTTATATATTTTATTTCAATTAATGTTCTTGAAGTTATTAATAGTTTGTTTTTATTATTATTTTCATTTTATAAATAACAAATCAATTGTTAAATTAAATTGTTTTTTATCAATGTCTGTTTTACACTTAATATTTTTTATTCATTCTAAAATAAACCACTTACTTTTCCAATTGCTGACGCAGTTCTTTTTCAAATGTTGGTGACCCGCATTGGCTCTGTAATGATAAAGAGGGGGAAAAAGAAATTTGTATTATTAAAAAAACGAAAAAATCATAAAAAAACAACAAAATTTCTTATTATTAGTTTTATTTAATATGCCGTCCTAACTCCCCCCTGACTACTTCACTGTAATGTCTATAGAAGGGCATTTTGTGTGCTAAAATTAGTGTTAATCATGTTGATAATAAAAACTGTCACATTGACGGATTCCTATATAAAAGTCTCTTAACGAAAAAAGGGGAAGCATGGAAATATTAAAATTGTCACACAAAAAAAAGTGTGCTGTTTTATAATGGAACCAAACGATCTCGGTTTCGTATGTTAAAATGTAATAAAAGTGAAAGAAATATATAATAATAATAAAAGAAGCTATTTACACGAAAAGAATTGTTTCATTAAAAATCGCCGGGAATTATAGATAAAATTAAGATTAATGTGTTTTCTGTGTGTTAAGCAAATAATAAAATATTTTTTAATTACTTCTTGATATTTTTATTTAGTTAAGGGTCTATTGAAATCTATTTAAATAATAATGTTGATCATTCAATTTTACATGTTGTTTGTAATTACAAGACGTTAATCGATTTTTATTTTGTTTTTATTATGTAGTAAATTTGTTAAATTTTACATTTAAATTGTTCTAGGAAAATGATAAATGTGTTGTTATACCGCCATTATGATTTGTAAATTAATTATTACATTGTGATCCCAATCCAACTTCATTATTGTTTTAAATGATCAATTATAATTCTAATAATTGAGCCACGTTTTCTTTTAAAAAGTTGTCAGAATGAGAACAACTTTTCTCTATAGAAAAATTGTTCGAATCTTCATTTTCTATAGAAAATATGTTAGAATATGAGCAACTTTTGTTGCTGAGCTTGAACTAGAACTGAACTAGAACTGGAACTGAACTAGAACTGAACTAGAACTGAACTAGAACTGAACTAGAACTGAACTAGAACTGAACTAGAACTGAACTAGAACTGAACTAGAACTGAACTAGAACTGAACTAGAACTGAACTAGAACTGAACTAGAACTGAACTAGAACTGAACTAGAACTGAACTAGAACTGAACTAGAACTGAACTAGAACTGAACTAGAACTGAACTAGAACTGAACTAGAACTGAACTAGAACTGAACTAGAACTGAACTAGAACTGAACTAGAACTGAACTAGAACTGAACTAGAACTGAACTAGAACTGAACTAGAACTGAACTAGAACTGAACTAGAACTGAACTAGAACTGAACTAGAACTGAACTAGAACTGAACTAGAACTGAACTAGAACTGAACTAGAACTGAACTAGAACTGAACTAGAACTGAACTAGAACTGAACTAGAACTGAACTAGAACTGAACTAGAACTGAACTAGAACTGAACTAGAACTGAACTAGAACTGAACTAGAACTGAACTAGAACTGAACTAGAACTGAACTAGAACTGAACTAGAACTGAACTAGAACTGAACTAGAACTGAACTAGAACTGAACTAGAACTGAACTAGAACTGAACTAGAACTGAACTAGAACTGAACTAGAACTGAACTAGAACTGAACTAGAACTGAACTAGAACTGAACTAGAACTGAACTAGAACTGAACTAGAACTTAACTAGAACTGAACTAGAACTGAACTAGAACTGAACTAGAACTGAACTAGAACTGAACTAGAACTGAACTAGAACTGAACTAGAACTGAACTAGAACTGAACTAGAACTGAACTAGAACTGAACTAGAACTGAACTAGAACTGAACTAGAACTGAACTAGAACTGAACTAGAACTGAACTAGAACTGAACTAGAACTGAACTAGAACTGAACTAGAACTGAACTAGAACTGAACTAGAACTGAACTAGAACTGAACTAGAACTGAACTAGAACTGAACTAGAACTGAATTAGAACTGAACTAGAACTGAAGTAGAACTGAACTAGAACTGAACTAGAACTGAACTAGAACTGAATTAGAACTGAACTAGAACTGAAGTAGAACTGAACTAGAACTGAACTAGAACTTAACTAGAACTGAACTAGAACTGAGCTAGAACTGAACTAGAACTGAACTAGAACTGAACTAGAACTGAACTAGAACTGAACTAGAACTGAACTAGAACTAAACTAGAACTGAACTAGAACTGAACTAGAATTAAAAAAGCTGTCAAAATATGAACAAATATTTCTATAGAGAATTTGTCAGAATGTGAGCTGCATTTTCTGTAGAGAAGCTGCCCATTCAAAGCAATTTTTTCTTGAGAAAAGTTGTCAGAATCAGGTTCTCAGTTGGGCATATTTAGAAAACTAGATTTATTATATTCTACATTTCTTTTAAAACTACAATCCAATTGTTTTTAATCTTTTAAAACTACTTTATTTTTTATAACTCATAAATAAATATGTATTCTTATTATTATATATAACATTTTGAATTTTCATTTAAGAGAAAAGTCCATTAAATATAAACAGAACGGTGCAAAGAAAAACTAGAAAAGCATACTATTCAACATCCGGAAAGATAAAAGCATCTCATTTATTTAACATCACAATACGGAACCATAACATTAACACTCAGATGCCATGCAGCATGCAAAAAAATGAAATGGTGGCCTTTATGTGAAGGCTGGGAAAAGAAAAATAAACTCGTAAATCACTTGTCAAAATGCAAACATGTCAACGCAAAAATATCACATGAAATTTAAAACATTCAACACAAAAGGACAACAACACAACGAGATTTACTTTTTTGCCATTTTTTTTCTGTCAACAACTATATACGGATGTATAATGCATGCGATACTGTTGCAAGAGAAGTGGAAAAACACCATCAAGTGTTTGTTAACTCCTTCCAAGGTGTGACTTGGCAAAATTTTATATTGTAGATAAATTATATATTCTATTAAGAACTGGAGGACAATTCCATATTTCTTTTTCAGAATCTTAATTTTTTGAACTAGAACTGAAGTAGAACTGAAGTAGAACTGAACGAACTTAGAACTGAACTAGAACTGAACTAGAACTGAACTAGAACTGAACTAGAACTGAACTAGAACGAACTAGAACTGAACTAGAACTGAACTAGAACTGAACTAGAACTGAACTAGAACTGACCAGAACTGAACTAGAACTGACCTAGAACTGAACTAGAACTGAACTAGAACTGAACTAGAACTGAACTAGAACTGAACTAACGAACTAGAACTAGAACTGAACTAGAACTGAACTAGAAACTGAACTAGAACTGAACTAGAACTGAACTAGAACTGAACTAGAACTGAACTAGAACTGAACTAGAACTGAACTAGAACTGAACTAGAACTGAACTAGAACTGAACTAGAACTGAACTAGAACTGAACTAGAACTGAACTAGAACTGAACTAGAACTGAACTAGAACTGAACTAGAACTGAACTAGAACTGAACTAGAACTGAACTAGAACTGAACTAGAACTGAACTAGAACTGAACTAGAACTGAACTAGAACTGAACTAGAACTGAACTAGAACTGAACTAGAACTGAACTAGAACTGAACTAGAACTGAACTAGAACTGAACTAGAACTGAACTGAACTAGAACTGAACTAGAACTGAACTAGAACTGAACTAGAACTGAACTAGAACTGAACTAGAACTGAACTAGAACTGAACTAGAACTGAACTAGAACTGAACTAGAACTGAACTAGAACTGAACTAGAACTGAACTAGAACTGAACTAGAACTGAACGTAGAACTGAACTAGAACTGAACTAGAACTGAACTAGAACTGAACTAGAACTGAACTAGAACTGAACTAGAACTGAACTAGAACTGAACTAGAACTGAACTAGAACTTGAACTAGAACTGAACTAGAACTGAACTAGAACTGAACCAGAACTAAACTAGAACTGAACTAGAACTGAACTAGAACTGAACTAGAACTGAACTAGAACTGAACTAGAACTGAACTAGAACTGAACTAGAACTGAAGAAGAACTAGAACTGACTAAACTAGAACTGAACTAGAACTGAACTATGAACTAGAACTGAACTAGAACTGAACTAGAACTGAACTAGAACTAACTAGAACTGAACTAGAACTGAACTAGAACTGAACTAGAACTGAACTAGAACTGAACTAGAGCTGAACTAGGACTGAACTAGAACTGAACTAGAACTGAACTAGAACTGAACTAGAACTGAACTAGAACTGAACTAGAACTGAACTAGAACTGAACTAGAACTGAACTAGAACAGAACTAGAACAGAACTAGAACAGAACTAGAACAGAACTAGAACTAAACTAGAACTGAACTAGAACTGAACTAGAACTGAACTAGAACTGAACCAGAACTAAACTAGAACTGAACTAGAACTGAACTAGAACTGAACTAGAACTGAACTAGAACTGAACTAGAACTGAACTAGAACTGAACTAGAACTGAACTAGAACTGAAGAAGAACTAGAACTGAACTAAAACTAGACTGAACTAGAACTGAACTAGAACTGAACTAGAACTGAACTAGAACTGAACTAGAACTGAACTAGAACTGAACTAGAACTGAACTAGAACTGAACTAGAACTGAACTAGAACTGAACTAGAACTGAACTAGAACTGAACTAGAACTGAACTAGAACTGAACTAGAACTGAATTAGAACTGAACTAGAACTGACCTAGAACTGAACTAGAATTGAAAAAAGCTGTCAAAATATGAACAACTATTTCTATAGAGAATTTGTCAGAATGTGAGCTGCATTTTCTGTACAGAAGCTGCCGATTCAAAGCAATTTTTTCTTCAGAAAAGTTGTCAGTTGGGCATATTTAGAAAGGTAGATTTATTATATTCTACATTTCTTTTAAAAATGCAATCCAATTGTTTTTAATCTTTTAAAACTATTTTTTATAACTCATAAATAAATATGTATTCTTATTATTATATATAACATTTTGAATTTTCATTTAAAAGAAAAGTCCATTAAATATAAACAGAACGGTGCAAAGAAAAACTAGAAAAGCATACTATTCAACATCCGGAAAGATAAAAGCATCTCATTTATTTAACATCACAATACGGAACCATAACATTAACACTCAGATGCCATGCAGCATGCAAAAAAAAAAATGAAATGGTGGTATTCTGGCCTTTATGTGAAGGCTGGGAAAAGAAAAATAAACTCGTAAATCACTTGTCAAAATGCAAACATGTCAACGCAAAAATATCACATGAAATTTAAAACATTCAACACAAAAGGACAACAACACAACGAGATTTACTTTTTTGCCATTTTTTTTTTTTCTGTCACCAACTATATACGGATGTATAATGCATGCGATACAGTTGCAAGAGAAGTGGAAAAACACCATCAAGTGTTTGTTAACTCCTTCCAAGGTGTGACTTGGCAAAATTTTATATTGTAGATAAATTATATATTCTATTAAGAACTGGAGGATAGTTCCATATTTCTTTTTCAGAATCTTAATTTTTTGAACTAGAACTAAAGTTGCACTGAACTAGAACTGAAGAAAAACTAGAACTGAACTAGAACTGAACTAGAACTGAACTAGAACTGAACTAGAACTGAACTAGAACTGAACTAGAACTGAACTAGAACTGAACTAGAACTGAACTAGAACTGAACTAGAACTGAACTAGAACTGAACTAGAACTGAACTAGAACTGAACTAGAACTGAACTAGAACTGAACTAGAACTGAACTAGAACTGAACTAGAACTGAACTAGAACTGAACTAGAACTGAACTAGAACTGAACTAGAACTGAACTAGAACTGAACTAGAACTGAACTAGAACTGAACTAGAACTGAACTAGAACAGAACTAGAACTGAACTAGAACTGAACTAGAACTGAACTAGAACTGAACTAGAACTGAACTAGAACTGAACTAGAACTGAACTAGAACTGAACTAGAACTGAACTAGAACTGAACTAGAACTGAACTAGAACTGAACTAGAACTGAACTAGAACTGAACTAGAACTGAACTAGAACTGAACTAGAACTGAACTAGAACTGAACTAGAACTGAACTAGAACTGAACTAGAACTGAACTAGAACTGAACTAGAACTGAACTAGAACTGAACTAGAACTGAACTAGAACTGAACTAGAACTGAACTAGAACTGAACTAAGAACTGAACTAGAACTGAACTAGAACTGAACTAGAACTGAACTAGAACTGAACTAGAACTGAACTAGAACTGAACTAGAACTGAACTAGAACTGAACTAGAACTGAACTAGAACTGAACTAGAACTGAACTAGAACTGAACTAGAACTGAACTAGAACTGAACTAGAACTGAACTAGAACTGAACTAGAACTGAACTAGAACTGAACTAGAACTGAACTAGAACTGAAACTAGAACTGAACTAGAACTGAACTAGAACTGAACTAGAACTGAACTAGAACTGAACTAGAACTGAACTAGAACTGAACTAGAACTGAACTAGAACTGACTAGAACTGAACTAGAACTGAACTAGAACTGAACTAGAACTGAACTAGAACTGAGACTAGAACTGAACTAGAACTAGAACTGAACTAGAACTGAACTAGAACTGAACTAGAACTGAACTAGAACTGAACTAGAACTGAACTAGAACTGAACTAGAACTGAACTAGAACTGAACTAGAACTGAACTAGAACTGAACTAGAACTGAAGAAGAACTAGAACTGAACTAAAACTAGAACTGAACTAGAACTGAACTAGAACTGAACTAGAACTGAACTAGAACTGAACTAGAACTGAACTAGAACTGAACTAGAACTGAACTAGAACTGAACTAGAACTGAACTAGAACTGAACTGGAACTGAACTAGAACTGAACTAGAACTGAACTAGAACTGAACTAGAACTGAACTAGAACTGAACTAGAACTGAACTAGAACTGAACTAGAACTGAACTAGAACTTAACTAGAACTGAACTAGAACTGAACTAGAACTGAACTAGAACTGAACTAGAACTGAACTAGAACTGAACTAGAACTGAACTAGAACTGAACTAGAACTGAACTAGAACTGAACTAGAACTGAACTAGAACTGAACTAGAACCGAACTAGAACTGAACTTAAACTGAACTAATTCGGAACTTTTTCTAAGGAAAAGTTGTTTGATTTCATTTTAAAAACTTTACAATTAAAAAAGTACAATTACAATGGAGTATGGTTATGAATACATATTGTACGGTAATTGTTTGCGGGCCACAGATGTGTTTAATTTTTCTCCCCATAAGATATATTGGATAACAACAGGGGTGTTATTTAAACGAAAATTACTACTACTACTCCACCAATGTGTACGTATCCAAACTTTTTGGGGGGTTGACATTTTGCAGCTTAATTATAAACTAAATTGAAATTAATTACCACCATTTAAGACAGCAAATTAAAGATGATTTAATAATAAAATTGTATAGTAATATTTTACAAAGATTTAATAAGAAATACTCTTACATCTACTTTCTACGAATTTGTATAAATAAATTATAAAATTCCTTAAAGCTTTTAGGCAACAGGAAGAAATTTTCCTTTACTTTTTTTAAATCCCCATTCTAATCTTTATAACAATATTTATACAGTTTGGTAAGTGGCGCCTGTTTTAAATTATGAGGTTTGCTTGTTTTAACGGGGGGGGGGGGGGGGGGGGGGGGGGGGGGGTTAGGTAAGGGGGAAATAAAAGCTAAAACGGAAGTTAAATAAAAACCTTACTTGGGTAGACGTCGTCGCCATTATAGTCAGCAATTTTTTGTTTTTTTTATGTTCTTTGTTAATGTCTCACGAACATGTGTGTTTGACTGACAGACAGACGTATTAAATGTCTGTCTGCGAGTTTTATTTAAGTTTGTTTTGAAATCGTGAAAGTGTTGGCAAAAGGAAATAAAACATAATAACAATAGCAATAACAATGTTTATTAATTTGCCAAAACAAAGAGTAAAAAAATTCTCAGTGGATATAGAAAACATAACACACCGGATATAAAGTATTAGAGTAGAGAAAAAAAGTAATCACATATGCATATAAATTATGTAAATATGTATGTATGTATGAGTAGTGTGTTTTGCAATGTCTAGGAATTTTCCGATGAAATCGAAATTACTATAGAAAAATTTATAATAAATAAAAATAAACTAAAGAAATTTACATAAATTATAACATTTTTAAACAAAGAAAATTTTGCATGGAAAATTTTGTTCGTCTATTAAGGATACAATAAAGAATTAAGGATGATGGTTTCCTTAATATTTGTGTTCAGTTGAAAAGAAAATAATTTCATTGTTATTAAGAAATTTAAATAATCAAGTACATATTTTCCTTTTGAATGACTTTTAATATAAGAAAATGAATAGATTTTAAAGATTGTTATGAAAGTTATATCAGATTTACAAGTTTGTTATAGACAACTTTATCTATAAGAAAGTTGTTGTGAACAGAGCAATTTTTTCTATAGAAAAGTTGTCGTGAACAGAGCAACGTTTTATATAGAAAATATGTCTTGAACAGAGCAACGTTTTCTATAGAAAAGTTCTCCTGGACAGATAACAACGTTTTCTATAGAAAAGACTTCCTGAACAGATAGCTACTTTTCTATAGAAAAGTGTTGCATAGAGAAGTTGTCCTGAACAGCTCAACTTTTTCTATAGAAAAGTTGTCCTGAACAGCTCAACTTTTTCTATAGAAAAGTTGTCCTGAACAGCTCAACTTTTTCTATAGAAAAGTTGTCCTGAACAGCTCAACTTTTTCTATAGAAAAGTTGTCCTGAACAGCTCAACTTTTTCTAAAGAAAAGTTGTCCTGAACAGCTCAACTTTTTCTAAAGAAAAGTTGTCCTGAACAGCTCAACTTTTTCTATAGAAAAGTTGTCCTGAACAGCTCAACTTTTTCTAAAGAAAAGTTGTCCTGAACAGCTCAACTTTTCTAAAGAAAAGTTGTCCTGAACAGATCAACTTTTTCTAAAGAAAAGTTGTCCTGAACAGCTCAACTTTTTCTATAGAAAAGTGTTCCTGAATAGATCAACTTTTTCTATAGAAAAGTTGTCCTGAATAGATGAACTTTTTCTATAGAAAAGTTGTCCTGAATAGATCAACTTTTTCTATAGAAAAGTTGTCCTGAATAGATGAACTTTTTCTATAGAAAAGTTGTCCTGAACAGATCAACTTTTTCTATAGAAAAGTTGTCCTGAACAGCTCAACTTTTTCTATAGAAAAGTTGTCCTGAATAGATCAACTTTTTCTATAGAAAAGTTGTCCTGAATAGATCAACTTTTTCTATAGAAAAGTTGTCCTGAATAGTTCAACTTTTTCTATAGAAAAGTTGTCCTGAATAGTTCAACTTTTTCTATAGAAAAGTTGTCCTGAATAGTTCAACCTTTTCTATAGAAAATTTGTTCTGAACAGTTCAACTTTTTCTATAGAAAAGTTGTCCTGAACAGTTCAACTTTTTCTATAGAAAAGTTGTCCTGATCAGTTCAACTTTTTCTATAGAAAAGTTGTCCTGAACAGTTCAACTTTTTCTATAGAAAAGTTGTCCTGAACAGTTCAACTTTTTCTATAGAAAAGTTGTCCTGAACAGTTCAACTTTTTCTATAGAAAGTTGTGCTGAATAGTTCAACTTTTCTATAGAAAAGTTGTGCTGAATAGTTCAACTTTTTCTATAGAAAAGTTGTCCTGAATAGTTCAACTTTTTCTATAGAAAAGTTGTCCTGAATAGTTCAACTTTTTCTATAGAAAAGTTGTCCTGAATAGTTCAACTTTTTCTATAGAAAGTTGTCCTGAATAGTTCAACTTTTTCTATAGAAAAGTTGTCCTGAATAGTTCAACTTTTTCTATAGAAAAGTTGTCCTGAACAGAGCAACTTTTGTATAGAAAAAGTTGCAAAGTTTCTCTAAAAAAGTTGTCAAATTTTGGACACTTGGCTAAATAATCAACTAACTTGAATTTTCTGATTCAAGCCGGCAACCCCTTTCAATCATTTGTAAAATTATTCAATTGCAAGCTTTAAATCTATTTTTCTATTTCCAAAACAAAAAAACATAAATTCATGTAAAACGTCATGTTTAAAAAAGAATTGTTGCACCACCCATTGTTAAATCTATTATAATATTAATTAAACATTATGTATTTGGACAGATTCATATTTTTGGAAAATCCTTTTAATGTTAACAAATTTATTCAACTAAAAAAAGCTTAATAAAAAACACAACAACAAAAATGGGAAAAAAATATTTCATCAAATAATAAATACAAACATAGTAAAATTCTAACCCCTTTATGCCGGGAATATTGCAATTTATGTCTGCATATAGTAAAAGGTGGTGGTAACCATAGTGGTGGGGTGGTGGTTCTGTTAGATCTCTAGTAAAGTTTGAAATATTATAAACAGTAACTTTCTTTGACAGGATTAAACGAAAGGCCTCAATAGATTTAATACCCTTTTCATTCATTCACTTCTACATTTAAACAGTCAGTCTGTTAGTTACTCATTCATTCATTCATTCATTCACTCAGTCAGTCAGCCAGTCATTCATTCATATTGCGGGTGCAAACAAGTATCTATTATCTATTGTTATTAACCATGTTGTTGTTATTTTTGTTGCATTTGTTGTTATTATTGTAGCTAGTTCTTAAGTACTTTGATACTCTTTTTTTTTACCCCAGCTCCCTTTTGGTACTAAGTACATTTATGGATGGTGGAGGTTTTTTTTTTTTTAGCCAAGGGCAGGGTTTATTATAAAAATATGACATTATGTCCGCATGAATTTAACATGTTGCTAGAATTTGGTTTGTTAATTTTTCTGTCAATTGTTGTTATAGTCGAGTCGGGTTTGTTGTTCTAACTCCCACCAACTACTTCTCTAGTAACATTGACAATATCAAAGTCGTTAGATAACGTTAAAGCGGTTTAAAGAGAGAGTCAATTGAGAAGTTAGTTAAATTGACTTAAAAAGAAAAGTTGCAAAGAAACGAAAAATTTTCCAAGGAAAATCTTTTTTATAGAAAAAGTTGATCTGTTCAGGACAACTTTTCTATAGAAAAAGTTGATCTGTTCAGAACAAGTTTTCTATAGAAAAGTTGATCTGTTCAGAACAACTTTTCTATAAAAAAAGTTGATCTCTTTTCTATAGAAAAAGTTGACACCATTTCTACCAAAGGATAACATTTCTACAGAAAAAGTTGACCTGTTCAGGACAACATTTCTACAGAAAAAGTTGATCTGTCAGGAAAACTTTTCTATACAAAAACTTTCTCTGATTCAGACAACTTTTCTATAGAAAAAGTTGCTCTGATTCAGACAACTTTTCTATAGAAAAAGTTGCTCTGATTCAGACAACTTTTCTATAGAAAAAGTTGCTCTGATTCAGACAACTTTTCTATAGAAAAGTTGCTCTGATTCAGACAACTTTTCTATAGAAAAAGTTTGCTCTGATTCAGACAACTTTTCTATAGAAAAAGTTGCTCTGATTCAGACAACTTTTCTATAGAAAAAGTTGCTCTGATTCAGACAACTTTTCTATAGAAAAAGTTGCTCTGATTCAGACAACTTTTCTATAGAAAAAGTTGCTCTGATTCAGACAACTTTTCTATAGAAAAAGTTGCTCTGATTCAGACAACTTTTCTATAGAAAAAGCTGCTCTAATTCAGACAACTTTTTATAGAAAAAGTTGCTCAGATTCAGAGAACTTGTGTATAGAAAAAGTACGCTGATTCAGACAACTTTTCTATGGAAAAAGTTGCTCTGATTCAGACAACTTTTCTAGAGAAAAAGTTGATCTGTTCAGGGCAACTTTTCCATATAAAAAGTTGATCTCTTCAAGACAACTTTTCTAAGAAAAAGTTGATCTCTTCAAGACAACTTTCTAAAGAAAAAGTTGATCTCTTCAGGACATGTTTTCTATAAAAAAGTTCATCTCTTCAGGACAAGTTTTCTATAGAAAAAGTTCATCTCTTCAGGACAAGTTTTCTATAGAAACAGTTGATCTCTTCAGGACAAGTTCGCTATAGAAAAAGTTCATCTCTTCAGGACAAGTTTTCTATAGAAAAAGTTCATCTCTTCAGGACAAGTTTTCTATAGAAACAGTTGATCTCTTCAGGACAAGTTTGCTATAGAAAAAGTTGATATGTTCAGGACAACTTTTCTATAGAAAAAGTTCATCTGTTTAGAAAAAGTTGCTCTGATTCAGACAACTTTTCTATAGAAAAATTTGCTCTGATTCAGACAAATTTTCAATAGAAAAAGTTGCTCTGATTCAGACAACTTTTCTATAGAAAAAGTTTCTTTTAATTGAACAACAAATATAAGAAATTTTCTTTACAAATTTGGTCCTTGAGTCTAAAACTGATTCTATTGACTTCTAAATTGGCCCACGTTCCACAAAAAAGAGATATAATCAAACTAGTAAATGGAGTTATGGTTGTTATGTGCGTATATTTGAATAATTCCAAATATGACAAGCAACCCTTGAAAACATTAAATAGAAATATAAAGAGGTCTAATTGAAATTTAGTGGGATGTTTTCTTTACATTCATCTTTCCCAGTATTTAGTCATGTGAGTAGAAGCTATTTTCTTTGTCTAACATTTTTTTCGACTACAAAGAACAGTTCTTTTAGCTGGAAAAATGAATTTCCCCCAAATATAAATAAAGTTCAAATAACAATAGAGTCATTAAGATCTACATATATGATAAAGTGGAATGGTACACTTTAAGGCATAATTATTATTAATTATATATAGAAAACAAATTATGAACAAGTTGATAACTAGATTTGTCTTTAAAAAAGTGAACTTCATTTGCATATGAGGGGTTTTGATTTAAAGATTTTTACCTTTATTGCGGGTGATTTGCAAAAGCAGGAATTACGTATCTAACTTGAGGCGTCAAATACAATGACTTGTGTCCCAATAGCAAGTAGCGAGGGGGTTTATTAGGGTGAACCCCTAACGAAATATAATTTCCGTTAAATTAATTTTTTTTCCAGATTAATATATATAAATTCTTAGCAGTTCCTATTTCATTCACAGCTGGTGTTTTTTGTCTGCAAAAAGAGTTTTTATTACAATATTATTCTGTTTCTATAGTCCTTTATAAATTTAGTACTTCTCACTACATACTTAGTTCGTATGTCTATGGGTTTGGAATCTCTTTGATGTTATATTAGCTTTAAGCTTAGTGGCGCCTAATGTTACCGTTATTTCTACTGTTATTTATAAGCCGCCATTGCTTCCTCTTACTCCCTTTCCCCTTTGCTCTATAAAACATACATATTTTACTGTTATTTCAAAAAGCATTTTCTCACACACTCACAGACACAATCTCATTCACATGCATACTCAGTCATTCACTTGTATTTAGCAATAATTAGTACATTTGTTTTTTTTGTAGTCTCGACAACTGAAATATCATCTCGTACTCATACCCACATGAGTATTTAATATTTTAGACAATGTGTCGCCGTCGTCGCCTAAGTTGAAATATGCTTATTTTTTGGATTTGTAGGCTGATTTTAGACAATTTAAATTAGTTTAGATTGTTTTTTTCTTGGGGAAGCAAAAATATAAGGATTATTCAAATGTATGAAATTTAAGGAAATTGTTATAATAATGCGGTTATTCATTTTTATATCCTTCATAATTCTTACTTTTAATAACAATCTTAGACATAAGCATATTAGATAGGCCCCCCAAAATTTCCATAAATGTCCAGGAAAAGTTGCTTAGAGTTCGATATCTTTTCTATAGAAAAGTTGCTTAGAGTTCGACATCTTTTCTATAGAAAAAGTTGCTTAGAGTTCGACAACTTTTCTATAGAAAAAGTTGCTCAGAATCTGACAACTTTTGTATAGAAAAGTTGCTCGGAATCTGACAACTTTTTTATAGAAAAGTTGCTCAGATTCGGACAACTTTTCTACAGAAAAGTCTATAAAAAAAGTTGTTCAGAATCTGACTACTTTCTACAGAAAAAGTTGCTCAGAATCTGACAACTTTTCTATAGAATAAGTTGCTAAGAGTTGGACAACTTTTCTATAGAAAAAATTTACTCAGATTCGAACAACTTTTCTTAAGAATAATTTCTCAGATTCGAACCACATTTCTTATGAAAAAGTTCTCAGATTCGGACAAATTTTTTTTATAGAAAAAGTTGCTATGCTCATCTATAGAAAAAGTTTGCTCAGATTCTGAGCAACTATACAAAAAATTTGTCAGATTCGGACAACTTTTCTATAGAAAAAGTTCCTTAGACTAGCACAACTTTTTTATAGAAAAAATTGCTCAGGTTCGGACAACATTTCTGTAGAAAAAGTTGCTCAGATTCGGACAACTCTTCTATAGAAAAAGTTGTTTAAAATATAAGAACCTTTCTATAGAAAAAGTTGCTCAGAATCTATCAATTTTCTATAGAAAAAATTGCTGAGACTGAGGCAACTTTTCTATAAAAAAAGTTGATGAGAATCGGATAACTTTTCTATAGAAAAAGTCGCTCAAATCTAACAACTGTTCTATAGAAAAAGATGCATAGAATATGACAACTTTTCTATAAAAAGACTTGCTCAGATTGTGACAAATTTTCTATAAAAAAGTTGCTCAGATCGTGAACACTTTTCGGTAGAAAACGTTGCTCAGATTGTGACAACTTTTCTATAGAAAAAGTTGCTAATATTGTGAAAACTTTTTTGTAGAAAAAATTGCTCAGATTATGACAACTTTTCTATAGAAAAAGTTGCTCAGATTATGACAACTTTTCTATAGAAAAATTTGCTCAGATTGTGACAACTTTTCTATGGAAAAAATTGTTCAGATTGTGACAAC
>NW_023996823.1:0-30134 GCF_015586225.1 Lucilia sericata
AACTCTAAAGGAAGACTATTCCTATTTTAGCGGTAATTTATGATTAAAATAAGTAAGAAGTAAGAGTTATATTCGGCAAATCATATGTCGTAAAAAAGCAAATTTCGGAAGTGGTCCGATCATTAGATTAATAAGAACGTCACCGTGATTTTCGGATTAGGGACGTAAATGTGGAATTGGATCAATAATATATATAATTTAAAGTATTTTTTTAATTCTACCATAATTCTATCATAATGATAACTTTTGGAATGATGTATTAGCTATAAACTGATTTTCTGTAAGAGGGTTATATTGGCGGACCGATCCTCATAATTTTATTTTTCATAAATGTAGGTTTCGGTTCCTAAAAATGTTTATTTCGTCGACATCGACATTTGAAAGCCATTTATGTGCGTTTAAGTCATTTTCTGAAGAAGATTTCATTACATATTTTCGTTCCAACAAAAATTGTTTTATTATGGTATTATTAAGTACGTAGAAAACGTTAAAATCAATTATTGAAGGGGGCAGGGTCAACTATGGCCTATAGAGATTTCGATTGATATCGAGCCCTTTTTGCAAAATGGACGTAAGCGAGATAAATTTTCGTTCAATTAGGATACTGCGTGTTTAATTTTATGTTTATATATTCAATATTTTAGAAAATTCAAAAAGTACCAGTTAAAGAACGAAAAATTACCAGAAATACTCCAGTTTAAATTTTCATTCACTCAAGTCCCTGATTGCTTAGGTTTATGTTTTTAGGTTCATTATAAAAGAAAATCCAAATAGTACAAGTTGAAGAACGAAAAAGTACCAAAAAGTCCCGTTTTATATGTTCTCACTTACTCCATGTTCAATATTATAGAAAATTCAAAAAATACCTTTTGAAGAACGAAAAAGTACCAAAAAGTTCCCTTTTATATGTTATTACTTAATCCGGGCTGTACATTCCTAAATTCATGTTTCTAGGTTCAATATTATAAAAATTCAAAAAGTACCAGTCGAAGAACGAAAAATAGAAAACTCAAAAAGTACCTTTTGAAGAACGTACCAAAAAGTCCACTTTTATAGATTCTCAAGTGCTTAATTACATGTTTCTAAGTTCTAAGTCAAAAAAGTACTAGTTGCAACATCGTATTGGGAGCCCGTTATTATGTATTCATATGTATAAGTTAATAAACCAAAAACAATGTTTTATAAAAAAGTACCAAAAATAGGTACAATTTTCACCCCTTAAACGTCCGAATATCCAAAAAGTACTAAATTCATATTTTTGTTTGTTCGTCAAGTTATGAAGGATTCAAAAATATTTTTTGAATGTTCTCTGGTTTAAAAGATACATGGGGTGCAAAAGAAGTACCAAATTACAGTTTCTACCCGTTAATTCCCCAAAGGGGCCGAATTTGAAAAAAGTACCAGACACCTGCCCGCTTATTTTTTAAATGAACGACGATAAGCTTTAAACTGTTTTTGTATCTTTTATAGTTTAGGAGATATGAGGTTACCGAATTTACCCGTTTTTACCATTTTTAACCCCCTAATCATTCGAATTTCCAAAAATCCCGTCTAAGTGGATCTATTTGGTGGGAGACCAACCTCTTGTCTAAATTTCAGCTCTTAAGCTAAAACCGTTTAGGCTCTACGATGATGAATCAGTCAGTCAGTAACGTTAGAATTTTACATATGTATGTATGTATGTATATAGATTTCGTGCATTGAATTTTACTGTAAAAACATTGTAATGTTCGACTTGAATTCAAGTTTCGTTTTCACTGGAGAATGCTATTGAATTAAAGTGTATTTCAACACTTGAAATTTGAATGTTTGACTGGAATTAAACTTGTTTTAAACTTTAATTCCAGCAAGAATGCTTATTTGGTATAGTGAGACAACTATAAGGGACCTAAAGTCGACATAAAGCCCACAATGGTTAGTACCAATATTTTGCCCAAACAACATCTACATACCTAGCCAGGTTATATCCTCTAGGTCCGTGAAGACATTCTCTACAAAGCTATAAATTTGTATAAAAGGCGGCTTAACAATTGTTTCTTGTAAATATTTGGCCACCATAGTGTTTGGAGACAAGAGCTTCACTGAAAAGCACACCAGACAGACATCGCGCTCTATTATGGGTGTATGGTAGTGATTCTGCTGAGATCAATGGTATAATAATAAGTATGTATCCCAAGGATACCCCCTGAATACGGCAATCAGCTTTCGTCCATTGCCTCTAGGTGATAATATACCATGTCACCACTAGCCGACCGACCACCACCCGCCTAGGTGACTAGGGAGGTATATAATTGCCACTCCTCTCCTTTTTATTTAATTTCATGTTCCTATGTTTAATTATTAAACAATTAATATTATAGAAAATCCAAAAAGTACCAGTTAAATAAGGAAAAAGTACCAGATAATAAATACATTTTAAATTTCCATTCACTCAAGTCCCTGATTGCTTAGTTTCATGTTTCAAGGTTCATTATAATAGAAAACTTAAAATGTACCAGTTGAAGAACTAATGATTTATTTCAAATTTCTTTCAAATTATAACAAACTCAGTTAAATAACGAAAAAGTATCAAAAAGTCCCCGTTTATATGTTCTTACTTAATCCGAGCTCTACATGCTTAATTTCATGTTTCTAGGTTCAAAATCATAGAAAATTCAAAAGTACCTTTTGAAGAACGAAAAAGCATGATAAAAATAAAGAAGGTAGTGTCATAAGGTTTTGTGAAGTTTCCTTTTTTATTAAAATTGAATAAAGCATTGCCATATTTTAAAAAATTATGCTAAGTTCCTAGAAATTTATGGTAATATGGCAAATTGTAGAAGTGTTTTTTCAGGAGAATGTTTAAAACTTTTTAATTTCAATACAAAATGATATAGATCACTTAATACTGTTATTATTTTTTTTAAAGTTCTAAGATCCGATTTTTATAGTAATTTACTGAATGTAGACTTGTGTACATTGATTTTAAACGAAAAAAGAGACTTTTGAATTACTTGAGATAAGTACTTTTTCTTTTTTGCCACAGAATTTTGTATTCGACACGACATATATATATATATATAGTAATTTACTGGATGTAGACTTGTTGTACATTGATTTTAAACGAAAAAAAGAGACTTTTGAATTACTTGAGATAAGTACTTTTTCTTTTTTTGCCACAGTTCACATCTGATATTCATAACGAACGGTAGTCTCAGCAACATAAGCGCACAGCAAATCTTTATACATATTAAAATAAAGATAACACTATTGTTTTTGTAATTGCCTACACACGTTCTTATTGAACTCACACGTGATAGTCAATTTTTTAAATAGAAACTAATAACACACCACCTAAAATGGCCCCAGGGGCCAAAAATCTAGGAACAAAAAGCGCAATGCTAAGATAAAGTCAACTAAACAACCAGGGCATGTTTATCCAAATATTCCATCTTCGTTGGGAAATAGATTTAGTATCCTGGGGGGTCAAAATGATATGGATGTAGCTCCAGCAACAAATATAAATGAAGTAAAGGAACGTAAGCCACCACCTATTGTAGTGGAAATCAATGTATCATTTTCCGAAATCCAAAATTTATTAGGTAAGGAATGCTTTTTTAAGCGTACTTCCATTGGTACCAAAGTATTCACTCCAAACCAGGCAGTATATAAAAGCTGTATGCAAACACTAAAGGAAAATCAAATTGAGTTCCATTCGTATAATTCGAAAGATAATAGGTTATACACCACCTTCTTGCATGGCTTACCTCGTATCAAAGCAGACGATATCAAATCCGAATTGGAGAGCTACAACTTGTCACCATCTGCTGTAACTGAAATTATTACCAAATTTAGCTCGGATAATAATGCAGTGTATAAGGTACAATTTATTCGAAAAAACTTTAATCCAAGTTCTTTAAAAAATGTGAGAACTATAGCTAACGTAATTATTACATGGAAAAAATACAGACCGAAGAAAAATGATAGACCAACACAATGTTGGAACTGTCTAATGTATGGTCATGGTGGAGAGCATTGTCATCGAGGTGCCGCTTGCATGATATGCGCAGAAAACCATCATACAAATGTTTGTCCATTTAATACAAATGAAAAGCGACCAGCTGTTTTTACTTGTTTTAATTGTAAAAAACATGGAAAAGAAAGAACTGATCATGCAGCAAACGACATAAATTGTCCACTACGTTCTCTTTATCTGGAGACGAGGGCAAGAGTAACAACTAAATCTCATAATAACAACAGAGTACAGCAAAATCTAAATACATTCCAATTCAACGGTGTGGAATTTCCCAACTTAGTCAATACAACAAGCCGCAACAATAATATAATGAATGCCAACGTTTCATACGCAAACCAGCTGAAAAATAATTCCGATCTGTTTAGTGTCGATGAACTTTTCGATATCTTTACAACTGCTATGGAAGATTTACAAAGATGTACATCAAAAGTGCAACAAATTAAAGTTGTTATGTCTATGGTAAAGTATGCTCATGGCTTACACTAATTCAAACGAATTTAAAATGCTTCATTTGAATGTTAATGGAATTTCATACTTTTCAAAATTAAAACAACTAGAAATATTGCTCGAAAGGGAAAATATAAAAATTGCTTCATTAAACGAAACATTTTTAACGGAAGGCATCAAACCCTTTTTAAAAAATTACTTTTTCTACAGAAACGACAGGTCAGATGGAAGAGGAGGGAGGCGTCGCTTTACTGGTTCATAAATCTATAAAACATAAAAACTGCTTCACATTTAACACTAGATCTATTGAAAATATATCTATAGAAATAACAATAAATAATAGACCGATTGTAATAACTTCTGCATACTCGCCCCGTTATAACAATAATTTTTCTAATGATATTCATAAACTTACACCTTCAGCCAATGAATACATAGTTTTAGGAGACCTAAATGCTAAACATTCCGCCTGGAATTGTGCTACAAGTAACACAGCAGGTGTCATACTCAACAACATACAACAAACTTGTAACTTTTTCGTATACTACCCAAATAGTCCTACATTATACCCACATCAACGTAATAGACAACCGTCTACGGTCGATGTGGTAATTAGTAATTCCGCACTAAATATAGAAGTAAGAACGTTGGGTTACGAAATTCCTTCAGATCATCGTCCCATTATTTGCACCATAAAACGATCGAAGGCTTCAATTGCTGATATCAGTTACTATGATCATAGATTAACGAACTGGAACATATTTAAGAATTTTGTTGACAATCATATAGTATTCAATATAGATGATTACAATTCAAAGCAAACAATTGATAATGAAATTAACAAATTAACCAACATTATTTTAGAAGCAAGAAATGCATCAACTCCCAAAGTTACTCAACGAAACTATTTTGAATTGCCTGAGAACATCTGTAAATATATAAAACTAAGAAGAAGCTACAAAAGAAAAAGTCAAAGAACTTCAAATGCAGTTGAGAAACAATTTTACAATCAATATGCAAACCTTCTTACTAAAATGATAGATAAAAACATCAAAGCAGAACGCAATAATAAATGGTGTCAATTACTATCTAATTTAAAACCAGGAGATACAACTTTTTGGAGAATTAGCAGAAGTCTGCGAGAAAAAGATAAACACCAAATTCCATATATCAACTATGGAAATACCAAAATAACAGATGATAAGGAGAAAAGCTGAAATTTTAGCAAATACATTTGTCCAAGCAAATAATCTTACCTCAAGCTACAAACATTCAATGGATAAATTCATTAACGCAAGAGTTAATGATTTTAGGAAGGAGAACCCATCTTCTGATTCCGCCATTTTTACAAATCTTGGAGAAATAACAAGTGTTGTGTCATCTTTAAAAGCCTCCAAATCACCTGGGTTTGACAATATCACTAATATACTTTAAAGAACCTGCCAATTAAAGCGTTGAAATTGTTAGTCATTCTCTTTAACAGTTGCATTAAACTTAATTATTTTCCAAAAAATTTTAAAAACGCTAAGGTTATAGCTATAAATAAACCAAATAAGCCTAAAAACAGCCCTAACAGCTACAGACCTATTAGCTTGCTAAGCAATCTAGGTAAAATATTGGAAAAAATTTTGCATCATCGCCTAATTGAATTTGTATATTCAAATTCCATTGTTGCTAAAGAACAATTTGGGTTCAAAAAAGATCATAGCACTACTCACCAAATAAAAAGGATAAAAATAAAATAATTGCTAATAAGAACAACAAAATATCAACGGGCCTTATCCTGCTAGATATAGAAAAGGCGTTTGATACTGTTTGGCATAACGGCCTTTTATATAAACTTTTACTTGCTAATATCCCGAAATATCTTAGTAAACTTATTGCTGATTTTATGGATGATAGAATTTTCAAGTTGCAATTAAAAATACGACCTCATCTGACAAACATATTTCCACTGGGCTGCCACAAGGATCTGTTTTGTCACCACTCCTGTATTCAATATATACATCCGACTTTAAAGTTCCGAAGTACATGCAAACTGCATATTACGCAGATGATACCGCTTTAATTACTTCAAGCAAGAGTACCGGTGCTCTCTTAAAGAAAATGGAAAAAGGACTTGTAAGTTGCAACAAATATTTTCACAAATGGAAAATCAAAATAAATCCAATTAAGACTCAGGCTATAATTTTCCCATTCAACAAATCCCCTAAAAGATTGGCCCGGCGTCCCTTGTTAATAGGAAATAATGTTATAAATATACAAAACGATGTAAAATATTTGGGGGTTACGTTGGACAAAAAACTTATATTCAAACGGCATATCAACGAAATCTGCAAAAAAGCAATTAAAGCTTTTAGAGCCCTATGGCCATTGCTAAATAAACGTTCATGTCTGAACATGAAAAATAAGAATCTTCTATTTAAAAGTGTTATAAGACCCATATTAACATATGCATGTCCTGTATGGAGTACTGCAGCTAACTGTCACTTAAATCGTTTGCAAGTTATTCAAAACAAATGTCTCAAAATGATATATAACAAACACTGGAGATACCCAACATACCTTATCCATGAAGAAACTGGTTACGAAAGAATTACTGATTATATAAAAAGAATTAAAAACAAGTTTTATGAAAAATTGAAAGTTCTTCTTATCCCATGATAAGAGAATGTGTAGAAATTATACAAAGTTAAATGCAAATCACCAAATCGAAAATGATATGTTTATACGGTGCTATTACAACTAATAGCACAACTTTAAACCTATATAATTTTTCTTCATATTTGAATTCATTTAAAATCATATAAAGGTTTCTCCCATTTTACCTTAGAAAAGATTATAATGTAAAAAAAAAATATTGTAAATATCACTAGTCAATTCATTATTTGTTGTAATATCTATATAAAGATAAGATCTCATTTGTAAATATTTAGTAAGTAAAGATGTAAATAAAGGAAGATTATACAATTCAATTCAATTCAATTCAATTCTTTTTTGCCACAGAATTTTGTATTCGACACGACATATAATATATATATACATATATGGTATATGAGATAGAGATGAGAGAGAATATAGAGAGTATATAGGATGAGAATATAGGAGATTATATATATAGATATAGAAATAGATAGATAGATATATATAGATTGATATATATATATATAGATATATTATAATATATATATAGGTATATATATATATATATATAATATATATATATATACATATATATATATATATATATATATGGCCATGCAGGTGTTTTTTTCTCATCCATGTTCTTAGCAAAAATGTGTCCCCAAATAGTTTAGATAGCTATTTATGCAATCTTTCGAAAAACAAATTAAAAAAATTTAATAAAATATATATATATATATGTATAATATATATATATATATATATATATATATATATATACATATATATATATATATATATATATGGCCATGCAGGTGTTTTTTCTCATCCATGTTCTTAGCAAAATGTGTCCCAAATAGTTAGATAGCTATTTATGCAATCTTTCGAAAAACAATATAAAAAATTTAATAAATATTTTTGATTTTTTCTAAGTTCCTAGAAATTTATGGTAATATGGCAAATTGTAGAAGTGTTTTTTCAGGAGAATGTTTAAAACTTTTTAATTTCAATACAAAATGATATAGATCACTTAATAATGTTATTCTTTTTTTAAAGTTCTAAGATCCGATTTTTATAGTAATTTACTGGATGTAGACTGGTGTATATATATATATATATATATATATATATATATACATATATATCACATTTTATTTTGTATTCGCAACCGGATACAGGGATGTTTGAAGGAAATAATAAAATGTATATGAACATATAAGTGTCAAAATGCTTGACATTATAATTATTGATGGTGGTTGGCAACTGTGTCGGGATGCCACTTAGTGTATTATATAATGATGTATATATATTTTGTTGCTGATTGGGACTTTTTATTTGCATTTAATTTTCAATTAATTAATAATATATTTTTTACGGGTGGGGAGCCAACAGATGATTAGTACTGAATTATATTTATTGATCTCAGGTTTTTATTATTACTATGTAATATTGATATTTTGGCCGTGAAGGCTTAATATTACAAAATAAATGAATAAAATAAATAAATAAATAAAACGATTTCTATGAAAACTTCATAATCCTTAAGCATGTCAGATGTAGAATTTTAAAAATAAAGAGAGATTGACACTACCTTCTATTTTTCTATTATGATAAATAGTGCATGTAAATTTAGGTCCGGTTGCAGGCAAATCTCTATGTAAGTACGTCTATTATATTATAATACTGCACTAATTTAATATTGTTTTATCGTACGGCAAATGTTTTTATAACGAAATGGAGATATGTGCCTGAATGGAATTTTTGGACAAAATAAAATCAATGATACCAACGCGGCGATACGGATAGAACCAGAATTTCTTCAAACTTTCATATTGAATTGTTAGGTAAATGTATTTAAAACATTTTTTAATATATTTTTTTGTTGCTATCTTTAGAAATAAAACAGTATAAAAAAACTAGTTGTGTACACTGAAAATAATCCATGCCTAATATACACGAAAAAAGTTGTACATTGTACGAAATGCTTCGTGGTTTCGCACCACGAAATTCTTTCGTAATATATACGAAATTGTACGAAATATTTTAATAAAATGCAAAATAATTTTATATAATTTTAGAAAAAAAATTTGTTAATTTTACGATTTTTTTTAAGACATAAATATTTTAGTTCTTTTAAAATAATTATTGTAAATTTAGGAAAAGATTGCGAATTGAAAAAAATCTAATTTTTATGTTTTTTAAAAAAACATAAAAAATTTTACAGGAAATTAGACAGCTAATTTCCTGTAAATTAAAAATTACTTTTAATTTAACTCCCTTAAAATTACGAAAATAACAAAAAAAAAAAATATCGTAACAATATAATTTTTTTGTGAAATCAAAAATAATTCTTGTATATTACTAAATAATCTTGTTACGAAAAAAATCGTTACTTTCGTTAAATATTACATGCCTTAACGAAATTATTTTTGTAAAAGAAAACAAAGTTTCTTAATATATACGAAAAAAGATATTGCGACAGGTTTTCGTACTTTCGTAAAATTAGAAAAGGGGTTGATTAAACAATATTTCGTATATACACAAAATTTTCGTATATATTACGAAAAAAGTTGTTACGAAAGTTTTTTTCGTAAAGTTAAGCATGGATTATTTTCAGTGTAGTAATTTTCACTTGGAATTGTGCAGTAGGATTGCAAAAGAGCAAAGCGACTTTTTATGAATATTAGAACTAGTATCAAACTGGTTCTAACCCCATGTCTATATTAGACAAATATTTATTATGCTAAACGTCAAATTGTTATCATGATAAAAAATTAGCAGGTACAGACGGCATTTATTAGCGTTATAACGTCGTTATGAGTGTTTTTTTTTTTTTTTTAATTTTTAACATAAGTTTTCGTGAAATTAGTGTTTATTTACAAAATTTGCATTTAATTTTGATTGTTTTTATAAAATATAGCATTATTTCAATAAAATTATCTGTGAGCTGTCGTGATAAAATCAGCATTTTGTTACCCTATTCATTAACATAAACAAAAAACTGACAATTTTTCTGCCGATGTTTTGTCAATTGCCGTGATAAATATTTGTCTAATATAGACACGGGCTAAAGAACCCAATTGGGTCCAAGTGTACTAGTATAAGTCTAGAACTAATGGTACTAGTAATTTTTTAAACACACTCAATGTTAATTTGAGCATTATGATGGTATAGGAAAGTTTACAGTTGGGAACTAGTATTGGTGATTTTGGTACTAGTAGAATACAAGTTTGATACTAGTTCCATTTCCTGCAGGGTTACTACATTTCATATACTTAAAATTTATTCTAAGCTTTAAGTTTAAATAAATACTTTATTGCTTATAGTCATTTTATTTACATCATAGCCAAAACATAGAGTCAAACTTATGAAGGTTAGAAAATAAGAAAATTATTGTTTAATAAATAGAATAAATTATTTTATTTTTAAAATTTTTATTTTGATCCTTTGCAATCACCATTGTATGTATGTTTAAGAATTTGTCATGTCCTCGATGAATGTCAATTATTCAACATCCAGAGAAATTAATTTTTTTCAAATAATCCTGTCGTTGTATTAGAAGTGAGATTAAGAGAATCTTCCAAAATATATGATTTCATCAATAGGAAAAAAAATCAAAAATACATATATACATACATATAATTCTTTTAATTAATTTCGACCTGTGAACCTGAAACAAAAGAAAGCAAAATTCGTTAAAATCTAAAATATATATGTACATATAATTATGAAATGAATTTTCAGTTATCAGTAAAATTAGTTCTTTTCATATTAAAATGGTCAATGAGATTCCTACTAAAATATATCATCATAAAACATATTGCCAACTAAAATACGAAAATAAAAATCATTTCAGAAATATAGATAATCAGGTTATTGTAGAATCCAAGTCAGAATTGTAATTTATCAAAATTAAAAATCGATTCTAATTTGAATTGGTGTCATTAAATCGATTTGTTTTCCTTTAATTCGAAAATTAATAAAAGTTTTATTATAAAACCCATATTCGAATCAGAAGTTCTGTTTTGTTTAGTAGTTTGGTAGTTTTATTTTATTTTTAATGATGGAGGATACAAATAGTGAAACGAAAAATAAGAACATCTTTGTCTTTTATTTTTATAAAATTTAATTTAACTTACATTCGCGCCAATTCCACTTAACCACATAAAACAAAACAAATAAAATACAAATGCTGATGTCAATCAGATTCTACAATCCTGAATATTAACAAAATAAATTTAAAAAAATAAGGAAATGTCTTATACGTAATAATAGAATTGTTCGTATTTTTGATGGCGATATACATACATATATATAATACACATTATGTACATTGAAAATATCCATGCTTTACTTTACAAATAGAATGTAAGAAAAGAATAAAAATATAAATGCATTATTGAGTTTATAAAAAGAATATACTATAAACATTTCTAGTTTTTCTAAAAAGTTAAGAAAGGTTTCCTGATGAGCTGGCTTAAGCAACCGGCGAAATGCGTATAGGAACTAGCATATCCCCAATAATACATTTCATTTTATTAAAAAATTAACTTTAATTACCCAGCAAAAAATACCACATTCTTTCAATGACATGCTTATATAAATTTCATTGGTTTTTCACCAATGTTGAATGTACTTCAAGTACGTTATTGGTGTGTTTCTTGATATGTTACAGGTAACACGCAGACTTAAAAAAAATTAAAAATAAGCACACATTTTTGGGATGTGGTTAAGATGTCGTTTGTAAAGTATGGCATCAATTATTTTTTGCTGGGCAGTAGCTCAAACAATAAACATGTAAGTGTTCAGTCAAGACCTTGTTTAATGCAAATATTGATTTTGCTTAGATGGGTCGTATTTTGTTTATTAGTGTCTAAAACTTACTGGTGTTAAATTTTAGTCAATAAAAAACTCAATTTTAAATTCTTACGTTATAACGACCTTTGCATTTCAGGTGACGGTATATGACTGGATATTTTCAATGTTGTTATTAAAAACTAAAATGTAATAATCACCTTTAGTTTAATGCAGGAATATATATTAAGATTTTGGAACTGTAAAAGAGATAAATAAAATATCAGAATATTGTTATAAAAAAAAATTAATTAGAAAATAGTAAAAGACATCAGAAAATAAAGTTATTTTCACGTAAGAATGGTCAATGAGATTCCTACTATAATATATCATCAATTAAACACTTGACATCTTAATATATTTAAATATATTTGATTTAAAAACTCACCTTAATGGATGGTATACGTATGAAAATTTGATCCAAGTTTTTAACTGCAAAGAAAAATAAAGACAATAACTTAGTATATTTTTAACGTGTTTTCTAATGTTTAAGAAGTCAAATAAATCAGTAATAAAATTATTTTCATGTTGGAATGGCCAATGAGATTCCTACTTAGAATAACATCATTAAAAATTTGTAAGAATTTTAAAATTTTGTGTAATTTATTTATTTTGAACATAATTTTATTCACCTTAGAATTACTAAATTAACAACATATCGCTCAATTACTACAAGACTGGCATAATCCAAAATTCAGGTTTTTTAAACATGCATCATACTAAAGTCTCTCATGTAAATTTATCAAATGTGTTTTATTTTCGATGTGATATAAAACTCATGTTTCACGAATATTAGATAAATAAAAGTTAAATTTCAATGTAGACTAGAAACATATTAACCTCTACTATCTAAATCTGGCCTATTTTTCATATCCCTTTATTTATTTAAGTTATTTAAAAAAAAGTAAAATGTCATTAAACATTCAAAGCCATTTATCTCGAAACGACTTTTTATGTTTATGCCAGTCTTGTAATAAATGAGCGACATGTACAAAAGTCTAGCTACGATTTGAACATTAAAATAAAACGAAACAATGAAATGCTTTTAAATTAATTAAATATATGCGTTGATATAATTAATGTATTTTTTTTTTTTCTTTTAATTTTAATAATCGTGATCAATTTTTGATTTGATTGAACAATTTTTTATATAAACCTTATTGGAATTTCCTGGAAGTTTACACATTTGAGTGTCTACTTTTTGTATTCTTCGTTATAATTGTATCAACTATGTATTTATTTATAATTATAATTGTAAACTAATATTACTTAATTTTGTGCCTATTACAATTTAATTATCTATCCTTTAAATGAGTATTTTTAAGTTCTGTTGTTGTATTGATTGTAGAATTCTCAAACATATATGGCTCGGTTGATAATAAAGATTTCATTAAACTAAAAATAATACAGTGTAATGATGAAGAGAACCTACTATTCTGTTATATTTTTAAGTTTTCTCAAAATTTGAAATTGTAATCTCAATTTTAGACATATGTATCTTGAAATCTATAGGTACATATTATTTTTTAATTCTTACAACTTTTGCTTACAATTTACTTTAAAAGATTAAATTGTTCTTTTTTTAACAACATACCTTTTAAAATATCCGTTTTATTTTCCAGTTCTAATGTAACCTGAAATTGAAAGATTGACAAAGTTAAAAAAAAAAAAAATACATTTAATATTAATGATTTAGTGACTTAATTATTATTAGGAAAAATAAGAAATGACTGCATTTTGTTTCAATGATTCACGATTTTTTAAGTTATTTTAGTGATGGAGCGTTGAATGGAAATGCGAAATTGCAAACTCAAAATCTTTCGATTGTAGAATATGGGCGAATAATTTTCAGTATTATAAAATTTATTTAATACTCAAATTATTAAGAATAGTTTCAAAATAATGAAATTATATGTTTTTAATATTGATAAAATTTTGAATTACCTTTGAAATTATTTGCATGCATCTTTTATTAACTCGCAATAACGCTGAAACACCTGAAAAGAAAAAATGTTCCCTACTATCCCTTTAATCGGATCTTAGCAATAAAATTATCTAAAATAATTTTCTATTTTTCAATTAAAATAAGTTATATGTACTTTGTTTTTAGGTTTTTGTTATTTTAGTTTACGTCTATATTTCTATTAAAAAGAAACAAAGTAAAATATTTGAAGTTGACAATTTATATGATGCCAATCTTATTGGCGATGTCCAACGCATCATAATCACGGGCCAAACGAACATAAGCCTTCTTTTGACCATCGGGTCTGATCAAAATGTTAACTTTAGCTACTTTGATGTCATAGAGCTTGCGGACAGCAGCACGCACGTGATTCTTGTTTGCACGCAAGTGTGTTAAGAATACCAATGTGTTGTTGTCTTCAATCTTCTTCATGGCAGCTTCAGTGGTCAATGGATATTTGATGATATTGTAAGCGTCCATGCTGTAAAAATATATTTTTTTATTTAATTTGTTGTGATTTAAAATATCTTTAATGGTTATTTATTGAAGATTTTGTCAATTTCTTAAAATATATACATATTAACCAAATGTATATTTTAGTTAACACAAATAATGTTGTTTACAGATACTTCATGGATCATAATTTAAAACAACTTAAACAAATTAAACTTTTTAAATTGTGGAATTCTTACCGATTTCTGGTTGGTACAGATTTCCTTGGGTACTTGGGGTTGCGGGGCAACTTCAAAGTCTTAGGTCTGCGGAAATGTACGTTTGTACGTACTTTACGTACACGGGTACCAAAAGCGCCCTTGATAATCTAAAAATATATATATATATGTTGTAAATAATACTCCAGCGATATTCCTCCCTCATGCTTACCTTGGTCTGAGCCTTTTTAGCCTTCAACAAAGCTACAGCCTTAGCCTTTGAGGTACCCTTTTGTACCTTTGAGCCAGGTTTGGTAGCAACCTTCTTGCCCTTAGCAGCAGCACGAGCCTTTGCGGACAGTTTAGCCAAGATGGATTGGGGCTTCTTGCCAGCAGCAGCCTTCTTTTTGGCATCCTTGGTTTTTGGCTTAGCCTTAGAGGCAACTTTCTTGCTGGGAGCGGCTTTCTTGGCTACTGGTTTTTTAGTGGCAGCTGCAGCAGGTTTTTTAGCTGGAGCTGGTTTCTTGGCAGCAGAGGCGGGCTTTGCTGCAGTTTCCTTTTTGCCACCAGCGGCAGAAGTAGTAGCCGAAGCCTTCTTCTCCGGTTTCTTATCACCAGGCTTGGCAGCTATTTAATAAAAAGTAAATATAACAAATATTTAATAAACAATCATTATATATCTACTATAACAAATAAGGTTAGATTTCAAAACAACTAGAAAATGCACAAAATCTATTACTTAAATTCATATTTTTATTATCTGCTTCTTATTTTTTATTGAAAATTTTCATATTTTTTATATTTCTTATATGTATATCCACTTTAAAACACGACCGCGTGTTCTTCATTGCAGCATGTTTGGTATTTTTTCATATTTCTTTCGTTAAATTTTATTAAAATTCCACCATTAAACATGTTTATTCATTTGCTATTCGGTTTCTTATACCTTTTTCACCTTTATTAGAATATTTTTTATAATTTGTTCACAATATTTTCTCAAAAAATTCTTACCGGATTTCTCGGTTGGCTTTTTAGGTGGCATTTCTACGAAAAAAAGAAATGAAAAGGAAAATTTTTTGTCTTTTTCAATCGGGCGGAAGTTCGTTGTTCGAAAATCATATCGAAAACATGGCGATTTTTAGGAAATGTTCGGAAAACTAATAAATATGTTCGTAATATTGTGTAATGTTTAAGGGTTGCGTTTTAAAAATATTTTTATAAAGTATGTGCAATGTAAGCACAGGAGTGTGAATATCGTCTTACTGACGTGTTCAAAAAGATATTTATCGTTTATTTTAGGTTTGTTACGCATATTTCCCATACAAAATTCCTACAATAAACCATCAATAACTTTATTAAGCATTAATGAACATGCGGATTAGACTGTAATAAGATCTACTAAGATGGCATCATCTATCACTCAGTCTTAGAATAGTTGAATGAATTGCAAACAAATGTATATATTATTATATATAAGCAATCGGGATTATTATTGAGGTAGATGGTGTATTCTTAGAACACTGACTTAATATAATATACATACATTTTTCTTAGCACGAAATACATTTGTTTGTGTTTTTACAGAAACTCACCACACAACAATCGAAAACAGCTGTTTGCTGTTTTAACAAAAGGTTGTTTTGTTAGGGGGTATATTATTTTTATTGTGTTAGTAAGAAAACAACACATGTATATTAGAGATGAACGATATTTTCACGACTGTGATTTTATCATCGTGATTGATAATTCACTGGTAACTACTGCGGCTGAAGTTATCAAAAACAGTTAATTAGGGATGCAACATCGCTCTTTAAAACATCGATGTTTTAAAGTATCGATGTTTCCATGATAAACATCGATGTTCAAAAACATCGGTATTGTGAACGATACATCGATGTTTTGATTACACATCATTTAATTTTCAAAAAAGCCATCGTGATTGATAATTCACTGGTAACTACTGCGGCTGAAGTTATCAAAAACAGTTAATTAGGGATGCAACATCGCTCTTTAAAACATCGATGTTTTAAAGTATCGATGTTTCCATGATAAACATCGATGTTCAAAAACATCGGTATTGTGAACGATACATCGATGTTTTGATTACACATCATTTAATTTTCAAAAAAGCCATACATTTTTACCACCTTATTCATAAACAACATTTTATTTAATAAATGGTTTATAAAACAAAATTTTCATACAAAATTTGATTTATTATTTATCAAATCTTTATTTGTTTCAATTACACTAAGTATTATAATTTTGCAATAGAGTTAAGGAAAAGTAGCTGTGATAATCAGGTTCCTAGAAGCCTATTTATGTATGTAGCTGTGACAATCAGGTTCCTAGAAACCTATTTATGTCATGAGTACAAACGTCTTGGCATCGAGGGGGGATATAGCATTGCTTCCGAATTAAAAATATTATATTTTGTTGTCCAATTTTTATAACCATAAACTGTTTCTTGTAAGAGTAGTTATATGGAGGGTAGTGTCAATTATGGACCTATCCTCATCAGTTTATACAAATATTATTTCATCGCTGTACTCGTATCTTTAATTCAGTCATGAGGTTTAAAGTAATTTTCTGAAGGAAACCGATCAGTTATTGACAGGTTTAAAGTAATTTTCTGAAGGAAACCGATCAGTTATTGACAGATCCTCATCAAATTTAAAAAATGTCAGTTCCTATAAAACTATCGTAATTTGTAAGAATTTTAAGCCATGGATGAGCGTTAAAGTCATTTTCTGGAGTGAATCTTATATAACTAAGGGTCAGTTATAAAACCGATCTTCATAAACTTTGTACATAAATTAGGTATGTTTCGTAAAGAAATGGTTTATTTCGAATTTCATCTCCTGTGAACTCTCTCTCCTAATGAGAGTTAAAGTAATTTTCTGAAGTGGCTATTTATCGATCCATCTTCATCAAACCCGTAGGATAATTTCTGTTCCCTAAAAGGCGCCCTTATAGGGAGGGATGGGGTCAATTATGGACCGAACCTCACAAAACTTGTTTAGGTGAAATTTCATCGCTGTAGTAGTATTTGAGCGTTAGAGTCTTTTTCTAAAGGGGACCTTATATGGTGGGTGGGGTCAATTATAGACCGATACCCTTATAGGGGGGATCGTGTTATATGGTCAATTATAGACTGTTACTCATAAAATATAGTAGAGGTGTTTTGGCTCATACGAACATTGTTTTTGTCAAAGTTCAGCTATATATCGTCACCTAAAACGCAAACGGCCCTATCTAACATTTTAAAAAATTTACAGGAGAAGCAAAAAACTATTTAAATTAAAAAGTTTGTTTCTATCAACGCGATTTATTAGTAGTAAATAAACAGATTGTTTAATAGTGGAATATTTAAATGTTTTTGTAGATAGGGCCTTTTGTTTTTTGTAAATAAAATCGATAATTATGGTCGAAGTCCAATTTTTGGTGTGGACGTTTGTTTTGATGCAATACATTAGAATCAACAATAAAACCGATTTTGAATTTTTGGTTAGTTAGGGCCGTTTGCGTTTCATGTAACGATATGCTTCTTAAGGTCAGTTATGGGCATTAAAGTCATTTTCTGAAGGGGATCTTATATGGAGGTTTGGGTCAATTATGGACCGATTCTTATAAAATGTAACTAAAAGATTTAGGTTCCTATAAAATATGTTTCTGTCGAATTTAACCGCTATATATGCTACTTTTAGACAGTTAGAAGCATTTAAGTGATTTTCTACAATCACAAATTTAAAAATATTTTATTTTTTGTATTTCAAATTTTTCTTTTCATTTGTGAAAAATGTATATAGCCCTATGAGCTAGTAAAATTTTATTAACCAAAAATTTTCATTTTCAAGTAAATTGCTACCGATTGGCACACACTTAAAGATTTAAATATTTATATATGGGCATTTCTACCTAGAAGTATATTTTTGTCACAATGCGACTCATCATTGCCCATATCTCCGAACTTTTTGATTTTTCGCAAATATACTATTTTACATCCCTAAATCAAAAAGTCCATAAAAGTTATTTGTTGATAATATTTGTTTTGACCATATCTCAAACACTTTTATTGATTTTTTTATTATTAAAATAAATTTCTACAATCACAAATGTATTATAAACTAAAATTATAAAATAATTTATTTTTTGTATTTTCAAATTTTTCTTTTCATTTGTCAAAAATTATATTAAAATAAATTTCTACAATCACAAATGTATATAAACTAAAATTATAAAATATTTTATTTTTTGTATTTTCAAATTTTTCTTTCATTTGTCAAAAATTTATATAGCCCTATGAGCTAGTAACATTTTATTCACCTCATATCTATCAAAAATTTTAATTTTCAAGTAAATTGTTACCGATTGGCACACACTCTAATATTAAAATATTTATATATGGGCATTTCTACCTTGAAGTATATTTTTGTCACATCGCGACTCATCATTGCCTATATCTCCGAACTTTTTGATTTTTCCCAAATATACTATTTTACATCCCTAAATCAAAAAGTCCATAAAAAGTTATTTGTTGATCATATTTGTTTTGACCATATCTCCGATTCTTATGGACCGATTTTACTGGTTTCTCATAGTTTTTAATACTCTATTCGACTACGATATGCCAACTTGCATATTTGTAAAGAATGTCAATAGTTATATCCCTAATGTACATACATATATGACCACTTCCAAAATTTGATTTTTTACGACATATAACCGAATATAACACTTTTACTTGTTAATTATTTTAATCATAAAGAAATTACGGCTTAAATAGGAATAATCTGCCTTTAGAGTTGCGAGTTTTCACACATTCTAATAATGTTTTCAAATTGAAACTTTTGGAATATTTTTCAAACTCTTTATGATCCCTTTAATTGATGTTGTTGTTCTGGTTTTCATTATCCCTAACTGGACCTATTTCATTTGTTTTTTTAAGAAAATCTTGAGACTTATTTTTTACCCATCCCTGCATAATTTCTTACACAATTTTCGTGCTTGCTCTGTTTTGTTGTTATAAACAATATATTTGCTTTCAAAAATCCCACTTTTTGATCTCTCGGATTCCGTTTTTATTTAATCGTTGAAAATGTAAATACTAACCCGTTATGACAGTGTTGTCCAAACAATTGTTTAGACAACGTTGTCTTGATAACAAACGTCATTGTATTGAAAAAATTCTATAGAATTTGGTTTTTGTGCAATTAAAATTGATTTTTAACATAAGTTTTAGTGAAATCAGTGTTTATTTCCAAATGCGAATTTTGGATTGTTTTTATAAAATATAAAATATAGCATTATTTCAGTAGAATTATCTGTGAGTTGTCGTGATAAAAAGCATTTTGTTACCCCTATGCTTAACATAAACAAAAAACTGACAATTTGTCTGCAGACGTTTTGTCAAGTGCTGTGATAAATATTTGTCTAATATAGACATGGGGTAAACGTAGTTCAAAACTTAAGGCTCATTAGTCTCTATGTTCCGTTCCGTGATGAATCAGCTGATTCCTTTTTGGCTTACCTGTGTAAGTCGTTAGTTTGGCCGTAACGTTGAAGTTACGTTTGCAGATGAACCTGTAGAAAATAGAATTTTAATACATAAAAATGTAACAAGAAAAAAAACAGTCATATTAATGTTTTAATGTTTTAAAAATAATGTACATCAGAAAATTTTAATTATTATACTTTAAAATTATACATTAAAATTAATGTACTTCTTATATATATTTATTAAAAAAAATTCATACTAAATGTTATTGAAAAAAATTTTAAATTAAAAAGTAAGAGAAAAAACTCTAAAATATATCAAAGAAAATATAAAAGTTGTCATTACATTCAAAATAAACGCCATAAGAAAATACCAAGGAAGAAAATAAAAAATCGTGTTTCGATAAAATGTTTACTTTTTATATTAATTATATAATAATACTAGCTATACCCAGTGTGCTTTGCTACACTAAAAGCAAAAAAAAGAAAACACTTACACATGGGAGAAGCCACTCAAATTATTGCAAGTTCGCCAATTTTTCCGAACGCTAATTAAAGTCATTTTCTGGAGTGAATCTTATATAACTAAGGGTCAGTTATAAACCGATCTTCATAAACTTTGTACATAAATTAGGTATGTTTCGTAAAGAAATGGTTTATTTCGAATTTCATCTCCTGTGAACTCTCTCTCCTAATGAGAGTTAAAGTAATTTTCTGAAGTGGCTATTTATCGATCCATCTTCATCAAACCCGTAGGATAATTTCTGTTCCCTAAAAGGCGCCCTTATAGGGAGGGATGGGGTCAATTATGGACCGAACCTCACAAAACTTGTTTAGGTGAAATTTCATCGCTGTAGTAGTATTTGAGCGTTAGAGTCTTTTTCTAAAGGGGACCTATATGGTGGGTGGGGTCAATTATAGACCGATACGATAAGAATTTTAATGTAAGCTATGGAAAATGTAAATAATATTGTATTGTATTTAATTCATATGGGAGGGGGCAACCCCCCCATTGAAAGTCCGCCCATTTTTCTCTAAATGTTCACATGAATGTCAAAGTTCTTTATGTAAAATTTGAAGATTCTTGCTTCTACAGCATCTAAGATATACAAATTTTTCTATATAATTCATATATAATAATTCCCCCAAAATGTTCAGAATAATATGAAAGTCCCTTTTCCAAAATTTTAGAAATCTAGTTCTATTAGTTTCTTAGATAAAATATTTAGTGTATTTAATTCATATGGGAGGTGCCGCTCCCTTCATTGGGAGTCCGCCAATTTATTACCCAAAATATTTATATGGATGCTAAAGTTCTTCGTGCAAAATTTGAAGTTTTTAACTCTAATAGTTTCCAAGATAAACGAATTTGTGTATTTAATTAATATGGGAGGTGCCACGCCCCTGCTGCTAGTCCGCCCACTTTTTATCCTAACTAATCATATTGAGACTTATGTGGCTCCGACCAAATTTGAGGGCTCTAACTGTTACATTTTCCGAGATATACTGATTTAATATTTTCTTAATATGGAAGGTGCCACGCCCACTATAGTCATTCCGCCCATTTTGTTCAAGAATATTCTTGTGAATGACAAAGCTGTCCGTGCAAAATTTGAGGACTCTAATTGTACCAGCTTCCAAGATATATGACTTTTAATAGTTATTTAATAAGTAGGCGTGGCACCTCGCCTACTTGAAATTTTAAAATAAAAAGTAGCCTATAGTTCCTTCCAGACATAGAGCAAGGTTAAAATTTCAAGAAAATCGGTCCAGCCGTTTAGCCATCTATAGACTTCAAACAAACAAACCCACAAGCAAATAAACACACAGGTTGTGCTAAAATCTGATTTGGAACGTATGCCGGAGCATTCTTATTTTATCAAGGGAGGAGGACAACAAAGACATTTAATCACAATTGACCCAGAAAACTTATTTAAAAACATAATTTTCTTCACTTTTTTAAAATTTTTACAACTTTTGCGATTTTTTCTTAATGTAAACAAACAGGAATTTTGACAGATAAGATTGTAACAGCTGATGACCAACTGTGTGGACGAGGCTACCTTATTAAGTGTACACTGATTAACGTAGCTGAAGAAAACAAACAGGGGATTTTTGGCAAACTTTTTTCAGAGTTGCATAGAAAGGTACTTTTTGTGTATACACGTGGAAAACTACAAAAAAAAGTAAACAAAGCAAAAAATACATAAAAAACATAAACAAAAAGAAAACAAACCATAACAAACTCATTGATTTATTTGTGAAATATTGAAACATGGAAATAAAATTGGAAATCCTTTTTGAGCACTAAATCTGAAATGTGTATTGATAGGGAATCGAAAAACGAATCGATCTCTGTTAATTTTTCTTCGGGGTACTTTGTATGAGATGCTGTGATATAACAAACTTTGAAGAAATTACAAATTTCATGAAAAAGGTTTTATACTTAAAAGATGCTGTAACGTAACAAACTTTGAAAAGTTCACAATTTATGGAAAAAGTAGTTATACTAAAAATTTTAAAATATTCGTTGAGCAGCAAAACCAAAATATGTGATCGATAGTTAATCAATAGACGAATCGATCCCCATATTGATTTCATTTCTGGGTACTTGCTGTGGGATGCTGTAACGTAACAAACTTTGAAAAGTTCACAATTTATGGAAAAAGTTATTTATAAAAAATTTTAAAATATTCGTTGAGCAGCAAAACCAAAATATGTGATCGATAGGTAATCAATAGACGAATCGATCCCCATATTGATTTCATTTCTGGGTACTTGCTGTGGGATGCAGTAACGTAACAAACTTTGACAAATTAGCAAATTTATGGAAAAAGTTGTTATACTAAAAAATTTTAAAATATTCGTTGAGCAGCAAAACCAAAATATGTGATCGATAGGTAATCAATAGACGAATCGATCCCCATATTGATTTCATTTCTGGGTACTTGCTGTGGGATGCTGTAACGTAACAAACTTTGAAAAGTTCACAATTTATGGAAAAAGTTATTATACTAAAAAATTTTAAAATATTCGTTGAGCAGCAAAACCAAAATATGTGATCGATAGATAATCAATAGACGAATCGATCCCCATATTGATTTCATTTCTGGGTACTTGCTGTGAGATGCGGTAACGTAACAAACTTTGAAAAGTTCGCAATTTATGGAAAAAGTTTTTGTACATAAAAATTTTAAAATATTCGTTGAGCAGCAAAACCAAAATATGTGATCGATAGATAATCAATAGACGAATCGATCCCCATATTGATTTCATTTCTGGGTACTTGCTGTGGGATGCTGTAACGTAACAAACTTTGACAAATTTGCAAATTTAGTAAAAAAGTTGTTATACTAAAAAATTTTAAAATATTCTTTGAGCAGCAAAACCAAAATATGTGATCGATAGATAATCAATAGACGAATCGATCCCCATATTGATTTCATTTCTGGGTACTTGCTGTGGGATGCTGTAACGTAACAAACTTTGACAAATTTGCAAATTTAGTAAAAAAGTTGTTATACTAAAAAATTTTAAAATATTCTTTGAGCAGCAAAACCAAAATATGTGATCGATAGATAATCAATAGACGAATCGATCCCCATATTGATTTCATTTCTGGGTACTTGCTGTGGGATGCTGTAACGTAACAAACTTTGACAAATTTGCAAATTTAGTAAAAAAGTTGTTATACTAAAAAATTTTAAAATATTCTTTGAGCAGCAAAACCAAAATATGTGATCGATAGATAATCAATAGGCGAATCGATCCCCATATTGATTTCATTTCTGGGTACTTGCTGTGGGATGCTGTAACGTAACAAACTTTGACAAATTTGCAAATTTAGTAAAAAAGTTGTTATACTAAAAAATTTTAAAATATTCTTTGAGCAGCAATACTAAAATATGTGATCGATAGGGAATCAATAGACGAATCGCACCCCATATTGATTTTTTTTTTCTGAGTACTTGCTATTAGCTGGTGTAACGTAACAAACTTTGACAAAGTCGCCAATTTTATGAAAAAGGTATTATACTAAAAAATTTTAAAATATTCTTTTAGCAGCAATACTAAAATATGTGATCGATAGGGAATCAATAGACGAATCGCACCCCATATTGATTTTTTTTCTGAGTACTTGCTATTAGCTGGTGTAACGTAACAAACTTTGACAAAGTCGCCAATTTTATGAAAAAGGTATTATACTAAAAAATTTTAAATATTCTTTGAGCAGCAATACTAAAATATGTGATCGATAGGGAATCGATAGACGAATCGAACCTCATATTGATTTTTTTCTGAGTACTTGCTATAAGACGGTGTAACGTAACAAACTTTGACAATTTGGCATATTTAATGAAAAAATTTTTATACTAAAAAATTTTAAAATGTTCTTTGAGCAGCAAAACTATAATATGTGATCAATAGGGAATAGACAAATCGAACCATATATTGATATTTTTCCTGAGTACTTGCTATAAGACGGTGTAACGTAACAAACTTTGACAAATTAGCAAATTTTATGAAAAAGTTTTTATACTAAAAATGTTAAAATATTCTTTGAGCAGCAAAACTAAAATATGTGATCGATAGAGAATCAATAAACAAATCGAATCGTATATTGAGTTTGTTTCTGTGTACTTGCTATAAGACGGTGTAACGTAACGAACTTTGACAAATTTGCTAATTTAATAAAACCGTTTTTATACTAAAAAATTTTAAAATATTCATTAATCAGTATTTTAGGAAAATCTTTTTTTCATAAAATGTGAACCTTTCAATGTTTGTTACGTTACACCGTCTTATACAAGTTTTATGTACAAAAACTTTTTTTCATAAAATGTGAAATTTTCAAAGTTCATTACGTTACACTGTTTATAGCAAGTACTCAGAAAAAAATCAATAAAGGAATCAATCAATCTATCTATCTATCGATTTCCTATCGATCAATAATTTTAGTTTTGTTCATGGTTTTGTTGCTCAATTAATATTTACAGTTTTTTTAGTATTAAAACTGTTTTGTTGAATTTGCGAATTTGTCAAAGTTTCTTACGTTACACTGTCTTATAGCAAGTACTCAGAAAAAAAATCAATATATTATTTAGATCGTCTATTGATTCTTTATCGATCACCTATTTTAGTTTTGCTGCTCAGAGAACGTTTAAAAATGTTTATGTATAAAAACTTTTGGGTTAAATTTGCGAATTTACAAAGTCTGTTACGCCGTCTAAAAGCAAGTAAGCAATATGGTGTTCGATTGGTATATTGATTCCCTATCGGTCACATATTTCAGTTTTGCTGCTCAAAGAATAATTTAAAATTTTTTGGTATAAAAACTTTTTTATAAAATTTGCGAATTTGCCAAAGTTTGTTACGTTATATCGTCTTGTAGCAAGTACTCAGGAAAAAAATCAATATACGGTTCAATTTGTCTATTGATTCCCTATTGATCACATATTATAGTTTTGCTGCTCAAAGAACATTTAAAATTTTTTAGTGTAAAAACTTTTTCATAAAATTTGCGAATTTTTCAAAGTTTGTTACGTTATATCGTCTTGTAGCAAGTACTCAGGAAAAAAATCTATATATGGTTCAATTACATATTTTGGTTTTGTTGCTCAAAGAATATTTTAAAATTTTTTAGTATAAAAACTTTTGGGTTAAATTTGCGAATTTACAAAGTTTGTTACGTTATACCGTCTTATAGCAAGTACTCAGAAAAGAAATCAATATTGGGTGCGATTCATCTATTGATTCCCTATCGATCACATATTTTAGTTTTGCTGCTCAACGAATATTTTAAAATTTTTTGGTATAAAAACTTTTTCATAATATTTGGGAATTTTTCAAAGTTTGTTACGGTACACCGGCTAATAGCAAGTACTCAGAGAAAAAGTCAATAACGGTTCGATTGGTCTATTGATTCCTTATTGATCACATATTTTAGTTTTGTTGCTCAAAGAATATTTTAAAATTTTTTTGTATAAAAACTTTTTCATAAAATTGGCGACTTTGTCAAAGTTTGTTACGTTACACCAGCTAATAGCAAGTACTCAGAGAAAAAATCAATATGGTGTTCGATTGGTGTATTGATTCCCTATCGATCACATATTATAGTTTTGCTGCTCAAAGAATATTTTAAAATTTTTTAGCAGGACAACTTTTTCATAAAATTGGCGACTTTGTCAAAGTTTGTTACGTTACACCAGCTAATAGCAAGTACTCAGAAAAAAAATCAATATGGGGTTTAGTTCGTCTATTGATGCCCTATCGATCACATATTTTGGTTTTGCTGCTCAAAGAATATTTTAAAATTTTTTAGTATAAAAACTTTTTTATTAAATTTGCTAATTTGTCAAAGTTTGTTACGTTATAGCGTCTGATAGCAAGTACTCAAAAAAAATCAATATGGGGTTCGATTCGTCTATTGATTCTCTATCGATCACATATTTTAGTTTTGTTGCTCAAAGAATATTTTAAAATTTTTTAGTATAAAAACTTTTTCATTAAATTGGCGACTTTACAAACTTTGTTGTGTTACACCGCCTTACAGCAAGTACCCGGAAATGAAATCAATATGGGGATCGATTCGCCTATTGATTATCTATCGATCACATATTTTGGTTTTGCTGCTCAAAGAATATTTTAAAATTTTTTAGTATAACAACTTTTTTACTAAATTTGCAAATTTGTCAAAGTTTGTTACGTTACAGCATCCCACAGCAAGTACCCAGAAATGAAATCAATATGGGGATCGATTCGTCTATTGATTATTTATCGATCACATATTTTGGTTTTGCTGCTCAACGAATATTTTAAAATTTTTTAGTATAATAACTTTTTCCATAAATTGTGAACTTTTCAAAGTTTGTTACGTTACAGCATCCCACAGCAAGTACCCAGAAATGAAATCAATATGGGGATCGATTCGTCTATTGATTATCTATCGATCACATATTTTGGTTTTGCTGCTCAACGAATATTTTAAAATTTTTTAGTATAATAACTTTTTCCATAAATTGTGAACTTTTCAAAGTTTGTTACGTTACAGCATCCCACAGCAAGTACCCAGAAATGAAATCAATATGGGGATCGATTCGTCTGTTGATTACCTATCGATCACATATTTTGGTTTTGCTGCTCAACGAATATTTTAAAATTTTTTAGTATAACAACTTTTTCCATAAATTGTGAACTTTTCAAAGTTTGTTACGTTACAGCATCTCACAGCAAGTACCCAGAAATGAAATCAATATGGGGATCGATTCGTCTATTGATTATCTATCGATCACATATTTTGGTTTTGCTGCTCAACGAATATTTTAAAATTTTTTAGTATAATAACTTTTTCCATAAATTGTGAACTTTTCAAAGTTTGTTACGTTACAGCATCCCACAGCAAGTACCCAGAAATGAAATCAATATGGGGATCGATTCGTCTATTGATTAACTATCGATCACATATTTTGGTTTTGCTGCTCAACGAATATTTTAAAATTTTTTAGTATAACTACTTTTTCCATAAATTGTGAACTTTTCAAAGTTTGTTACGTTACAGCATCCCACAGCAAGTACCCAGAAATGAAATCAATATGGGGATCGATTCGTCTATTGATTACCTATCGATCACATTTTTTGGTTTTGCTGCTCAAAGAATATTTTAAATTTTTTAAGTATAAAACCTTTTTCATGAAATTTGTAATTTCTTCAAAGTTTGTTATATCACAGCATCTCATACAAAGTACCCCGAAGAAAAATTACTACAGAGATCGATTCGTTTTTCGATTCCCTATCAATAACACATTTCAGATTTAGTGCTCAAAAAGGATTTCCAATTTATTTCCATGTTTCAATATTTCACAAATAAATCAATGAGTTTGTTATGGTTTGTTTTCTTTTTGTTTATGTTTTTTATGTATTTTTTGCTTTGTTTACTTTTTTTTGTAGTTTTCCACGTGTATACACAAAAAAGTACCTTTCTATGCAACTCTGAAAAAAGTTTGCTTAAAATCCCCTGTTTGTTTTCTTCAGCTACGTCACTGATTAGGGTTCTATAGTTGAAACGAAAAGTCGACTTTTCGACTTTTTTCATTTAGTTAAAAGTCGACTTTTCGACCTTTTGCATTTTATGAAAAGTCGATTTTTCGACTTTTTTCATTTAAATTAAAGTCGACTTTTAGACTTTTCGACTATAAGTATTTTATAAATAGTCGACTTTCCGACTTTTTTCGACTTTTCGACTTTTTTCGACTTTTTCCGACTTTTCGATTTTTTCGACTTTTTGAATATTTCCGACTTCTTTCTACTTTTTTCCGACTATTTTTTGACTTTTTTCGAGTTTTTCCGACTATTTTAGAGATTTTGACTTTTTTTTCCACTTTTTTAAAATTTTTGACTATTTTTGACTTGTTTCTACAATTTTCGATTTTTCGACTTTTTCCGACTTTTCGACTTTTTCCGACTTTTTCCGACTTTTTTCGACTTTTTCCGACTTTTCGACTTTTTTCGACTTTTCGACTTTTTACGACTTTTTTCGACTTTATTCGACTTTCAGACTTTTCGACTTTTTTCACAGACGATAGTAGAGTTATCGACTTTTTTGGAACAAAATAGTCGACTTCGACTTTTTTCGACAAAAAGTCGATTGTTCGATTATTCGAAAGTCGATTTATAGAAACCTGACACTGATTTAATCTAGCTTTAAACACAAAGAAAGAAAATCAACTCTGATTTTCGACACAACAAACCAGAGTTGCTTTTTTAGCGTATTAAAACAGCTGCTACGTTCTTACCAGGCCACACTTAGAAAGGTGACTCCATCACTAAACAATACAAAAACAAAATGTATTTTGTTTTTGTGCTATAATCAGACTAATGGCAAACATGACATAAGAAATGTAAACAAATAACATTCTTAACATGTAAACAATAACAGCTTTTGACATTATGCATACTCTACACAAAAATAAAAAAATAATCAGCGGCTTTATTGCAGTCACCTTACTTTATTATGCCATGGTTCTTACATATAAACTAACAACACACAATTGGATCTCCGCTCCGGAAGACCCGATTTTCAATCGCCCAAAAATTGTTAACTCAGCAACAGCTGTATCAACAGGAAGCCAACCTGTTACAACAACAACACAAACAGTCGATGGAACGTCTCAGAACGGAAACGTTGCGGGGCTTTCAAACTAACTGAGCCTTTAGCCGGCTTGCAGTCGATTTTAAGCCGCCGACATTTTGTGTCAGTCGACGCCGTCGTTAATATTTGTCAGCGCAGGGTTTTGGCTGCAGAAACACCATTTCACAATATTTGTTAGCAGAAAATAAGTAATATATTTCCTAAAAAATGTTAAAATATGTATTAAAATATTCATAGATATTTAGTTAAACAGATTAAAACAGTTTTAAAGTAAATCGGTAAATTAAATTCCGTTTATTTATTTTAGAAACATTAAGGTGTTTGAAGATTAGGAAGTACGTGAGCAGAGAAAAAAGTTAAATAACCATTCAATTAACAACAACAATTAGATTCTACCCAGCCTTTTGGAAGTAAAAAAGTTAAAAATAAGAGTTAAAAATGGCATATCGATTGCTAAATTCAGCGAGGTCTATGGAAATATGCTTGAGACGTAGCTATATGTCCCAGAAAACGTTGGGAATAGAAAAGGTAAGACAAAGAGTGTCGCTATAAATTAGTAATTCATTATTAAATTATATTGCAGATGCAACGTGGTGCAAGTGTCTTTCAACAAGCTCCTTTAGTACGTTATTTGTTGGAACAAATTAGTTATTTCTGTAAAAAACCACCAAAGGGTTTTGAAAAGTATTTTGAACAGGGAAAAAGTGGAGCTAAACCGACTGCCTCAACAGCAGGAGAATCAGCCGCAACTGATAAAAAAAGCAGTGGAGAAACTCCAGCCACAAAATCAACAGCCACACCTCCCCAACAGCCAGCAAAAAATGATTGGAATTTTGGAATGTTTGCAAACACTAACAAACAGCAAGGTGGTGGTGGCAGGGGAGGACAAGGGCGTCCCTTAGGTGAGGGTGGTGAGGG
>NW_023996824.1:0-31687 GCF_015586225.1 Lucilia sericata
TAACTTTGACAGTTTTCATGCTAGGGCAATAGTTTATGCATCATTTTAAAGCATTACAGTTGCACTTTATTTTGGTGTATAATTTGTGGCATAATGAATTTTTACAAAAGTTGGATAATCGGTATATTTATTGGTACAGGTTTAAAATGCGGTAATTCAAGGCTCCGATATGGTTGCAAATAACTTTTATAGTTTTCATGTTATAACAGTCGTTTATATATCTTTTATTGCATTATAGTTGCCATTTGTTTGGTATATAATTTATTGCATATATATTTTTAGAAAATTGCCAATTGGATAGATCGGTAGAATTATTTTCACAGCTTTAAAAGGCGGTAATTTGAGGTTCCGATATGGTGCAAATAACATTGACAGTTTTCATGCTATGACAGTCATTTATGCATCATTTTAAAGCATTATGATTGCACTTTAATATGGTATATAATTTGTAGCATAATGTGTGTTTTTACAAATTGGTCAATTTGATAGATCGGTAGAATTATTGTTCTATGTTTAATAAAAGCGTAATCTGAGGTTCCGATATCTTGCAATTAACTTTGGCAGTTTTCGTGCTAGGACAGTCGTTTATGCACCATTTTAAAGCATTAAAATTGCCATTTGTTTTGGTATATAATTTATTGCATAATGTATTTTAGAAAATGGCCAATTGGATAGATCGGTAGAATTATTTTCCCAGGTTTAAAAAGGCGGTAATTTGAGGTTCCGATATGGTTGTGAATAACTTTGACAGTTTTCATGCTATGACAGTCATTTATGCATCAGTTTAGAGCATTATGATTGCACTTTAATTTGGTATATCATTTGTGGCATAATGTTTTCGTCTAAAAAATGGTCAATTTGATGGATCGGTAGAATTATTGTTCTATGTTTAAAAACGCGGTAATTTGAGGTTCCGATATGGTTGCAAATAACTTTGACAGTTTTCATGCTAGGGCAATAGTTTATGCATCATTTTAAAGCATTACAGTTGCACTTATTTTGGTGTATAATTTGTGCATAATGAATTTTTACAAAAGTTGGATAGATCGGTATATTTATGGTACAGGTTTAAAAATGCGGTAATTCAAGGCTCCGATATGGTTGCAAATAACTTTTATAGTTTTCATGTTATAACAATCGTTTATATATCTTTTTATTGCATTATAGTTGCCATTTGTTTGGTATATAATTTATTGCATAATACATTTTTGAAAATTGCCAATTGGATAGATCGGTAGAATTATTTTCACAGCTTTAAAAAGGCGGTAATTTGAGGTTCCGATATGGTTGCAAATAACATTGACAGTTTTAATGCTATGACAGTCATTTATGCTTCATTTTAAAGCATTATGATTGCACTTTAATATGGTATATAATTTGTAGCATAATGTGTGTTTTACTAATTGGTGAATTTGATAGATCGGTAGAATTATTGTTCTATGTTTAATGAACGCGGTAATCTGAGGTTCCGATATGGCTGCAATTAACTTTGGCAGTTTTCGTGCTAGGACAGTCGTTTATGCACCATTTTAAGCATTAAAATTGCCATTTGTTTTGGAATATAATTTATTGCATAATGTATTTTTAGAAAACGGCCAATTGGATAGATCGGTAGAATTATTTTCCCAGGTTTAAAAAGGCGGTAATTTGAGGTTCCGATATGGTTGTGAATAACTTTGACAGTTTTCATGCTATGACAGTCATTTATGCATCAGTTTAGAGCATTATGATTGCACTTTAATTTGGTATATCATTTGTGGCATAATGTGTTCGTCTAAAAAATGGTCAATTTGATGGATCGGTAGAATTATTGTTCTATGTTTAAAAACGCGGTAATTTGAGGTTCCGATATGGTTGCAAATAACTTTGACAGTTTTCATGCTAGGCATTAGTTTACGCATCATTTTAAAGCATTACAGTTGCACTTTATTTTGGTGTATAATTTGTGGCATAATGAATTTTTACAAAAATTGGATAGATCGGTATATTTTATTGGTACAGGTTCAAAAATGCGGTAATTTAAGGCTCCGATATGGTTGCAAATAACTTTTATAGTTTTCATGTTATAACAGTCGTTTATAAATCTTTTTATTGCATTATAGTTGCCATTTGCTTTGGTATATAATTTATTCCATAATATTTTTGGAAAATGGCCAATTGGATAGATCGGTAGAATTATTTTCACAGCTTTAAAAACGCGGTAGTTTGAGGTTCCGATATGGCTGCAAATACATTGACAGTTTTCATGCTATGACAGTCATTTATGCATCATTTTAAAGCATTATGATTGCACTTTAATATGGTATATATTTGTAGCATAATGTGTATTTTTACAAATTGGTCAATTTGATAGATCGATTATTGTTCTATGTTTAATAAACGCAGTAATCTGAGGTTCCGATATGGTTGCAATTAACTTTGGCAGTTTTCGTGCTAGGACAGTCGTTTATGCACTTTTTTAAAGCATTAAAATTGCCATTTGTTTTGGTTTATAATTTATTGCATAATGTATTTTTAGAAAATGGCCAATTGGATAGATCGGTAGAATTATTTTCCCAGGTATAAAAGGCGTTAATTTGAGGTTCCGATATGGTTGTGAATAACTTTGACAGTTTTCAGCTATTCATTTATGCATCATTTAAAAGCATTATGATTGCACTTTAATTTGGTATATCATTTGTGGCACAATGTGTTCGTCTAAAAAATGGTCAATTTGAAGGATCGGTAGAATTATTGTTCTATGTTTAAAAACGCGGTAATTTGAGGTTCCGATATGGTTGCAAATAACTTTGACAGTTTTCATGCTAGGGCAATAGTTTATGCATCATTTTAAAGCATTACAGTTGCACTTTATTTTGGTGTATAATTTGTGGCATAATGAATTTTTACAAAAGTTGGATAGATCGGTATATTTATTGGTACAGGTTTAAAAATGCGGTAATTCAAGGCTCCGATATGGTTGCAAATAACTTTTATAGTTTTCATGTTATAACAGTCGTTTATATATCTTTATTGTATTATAGTTGCCATTTGTTTTGGTATATAATTTATTGCATAATATTTTTAGAAAATTGCCAATTGGATAGATCGGTAGAATTATTTTCACAGCTTTAAAAACGCGGTAGTTTGAGGTTCCGATATGGCTGCAAATAACATTGACAGTTTTCATGCTATGACAGTCATTTATGCATCATTTTAAAGCATTATGATTGCACTTTAATATGGTATATAATTTGTAGCATAGTGTGTGTTTTTACAAATTGGTCAATTTGATAGATCGGTAGAATTATTGTTCTATGTTTAATAAAAGCGTAATCTGAGGTTCCGATATGGTTGCAATTAACTTTGGCAGTTTTCGTGCTAGGACAGTCGTTTATGCACCATTTTAAAGCATTAAAATTGCCATTTGTTTGGTATATAATTTATTGCATAATGTATTTTTAGAAAACGGCCAATTGGATAAATCGGTAGAATTATTTTCCCAGGTTTAAAAACGCGGTAATTTGAGGTTCCGATATGGTTGTGAATAACTTTGACAGTTTTCATGCTATGACAGTCATTATGCATCATTTTAAAGCATTACAGTTGCACTTTGTTTTTCTGTATAATTTGAGGCATAATGAATTTTTACAAAAATTGGATAGATCGGTATATTTATTGGTACAGGTTTAAAAATGCGGTAATTTAAGGCCCCGATATGGTTGCAAATAACTTTTATAGTTTTCATGTTATAACATCGTTTATACATCTTTTTATTGCATTTTAGTTGCCATTTGTTTTGTATATAATTATTGCATAATGTATTTTTAGAAAATGGCCAATTGGATAGATCGGTAGAATTATTTTCCCAGGTTTAAAAAGGCGGTAATTTGAGGTTCCGATATGGTTGTGAATAACTACTTTGACAGTTTTCATGCTATGACAGTCATTTATGCATCATTTTAAAGCATTATGATTGCACTTTAATTTGGTATATCATTTGTGGCATAATGTGTTCGTCTAAAAAATGGTCAATTTGATGGATCGGTAGAATTATTGTTCTATGTTTAAAAACGCGGTAATTTGAGGTTCCGATATGGTTGTGAATAACTTTGACAGTTTTCATGCTATGACAGTCATTTATGCATCATTTTAAAGCATTACAGTTGCACTTTGTTTTTCTGTATAATTTGTGGCATAATGAATTTTTACAAAAGTTGGATAGATCGGTATATTTATTGGTACAGGTTTAAAATGCGGTAATTCAAGGCTCCGATATGGTTGCAAATAACTTTTATAGTTTCATGTTATAACAGTCGTTTATATCTTGTTATTGCATTATAGTTGCCATTTGTTTGGTATATAATTTATTGCATATAATTTTTAGAAAATGCCAATTGGATAGATCGGTAGAATTATTTTCACAGCTTTAAAAAGGCGGTAATTTGAGGTTCCGATATGGTTGCAAATAACATTGACAGTTTTCATGCTATGACAGTCATTTATGCATCATTTTAAAGCATTATGATTGCACTTTAATATGGTATATCATTTGTAGCATAATGTGTGTTTTTACAAATTGGTCAATTTGATAGATCGGTAGAATTATTGTTCTATGTTTAATAAAAGCAGTAATCTGAGGTTCCGATATGGTTGCAAATAACTTTGACAGTTTTCATGCTAGGGCAATAGTTTATGCATCATTTTAAAGCATTACAGTTGCACTTTATTTTGGTGTATAATTTGTGGCATAATGAATTTTTACAAAAGTTGGGTAGATCGGTATATTTATTGGTACAGGTTTAAAAATGCGGTAATTCAAGGCTCCGATATGGTTGCAAATAACTTTTATAGTTTCATGTTATAACAGTCGTTTATATATCTTTTATTGCATTATAGTTGCCATTTGTTTTGGTATAATTTTGCATAATGTATTTTTAGAAAACCAATTGGATAGATCGGTAGAATTATTTTCCAGGTTTAAAAAGCGGTAATTTGAGGTTCCGATATGGTTGCAAATAACTTTGACAGTTTTCATGTATGACAGTCGTTTATACATCTTTTTATTGCATTTGATTGCATTTGTTGGTATAATTATTGTATAATGTATTTTAGAATGGCCAATTGATAGATCGACAGAATTATTTTCCTGTTTAAAAACGCGGTAATTTGAGGTTCCGATATGGTTGTGAATACTTTGACAGTTTTCATGCTAGGGCAATAGTTTAATGCATCATTTTAAAGCATTACAGTTGTGGTTATGGTTGTGAATAACTTTGACAGTTTTCATGCTAGGGCATAGTTATGCATAATTTTAAAGCATTACAGTTGCACTTTATTTTGGTGTATAATTTGTGGCATAATGAATTTTTACAAAAGTTGGATAGATCGGATATTTATTGGTACAGGTTTAAAAATGCGGTAATTCAAGGCTCCGATATGGTTGCAAATAACTTTTATAGTTTTCATGTTATAACAGTCGTTTATCTTTTTTTGCATTATAGTTGCCATTTGTTTGGTATATAATTTATTTCATAATATATTTTAGGAAAATGGCCAATTGGATAGATCGGTTAGAATTATTTTCACAGCTTTAAAAACGGCGGTAATTTGAGGTTCCGATATGGCTTGCAAATAACATTGACAGTTTTCATGCTATGACAGTCATTTATGCATCATTTTAAAGCATTATGATTGCATTTTAATTGGTATATCATTTGTGCACAAATGTGTTCGTCTAAAAATGGTCAATTTGAAGATCGGTTAGAATTATTGTTCTATGTTTAAAACGCGGTAATTTGAGGTTCCGATATGGTTGCCAATAACTTTGGCAGTTTTCGTGCTAGGACAGTCGTTTATGCACCATTTAAAGCATTAAAATTGCCATTTGTTTTGGTATATAATTTATTGCATAATGTATTTTTAGAAAATGGCCAATTGGATAGATCGGTAGAATTATTTTCCCAGGTTTAAAAAGGCGGTAATTTGAGGTTCCGATATGGTTGTGAATAACTTTGACAGTTTTCATGCTATGACAGTCATTTATGCATCATTTTAAAGCATTATGATTGCACTTTAATTTGGTATATCATTTGTGGCACAATGTGTTCGTCTAAAAAATGGTCAATTTGAAGGATTCGGTAGAATTATTGTTCTATGTTTAAAAACGCGGTAATTTGAGGTTCCGATATGGTTGCAAATAACTTTGACAGTTTTCATGCTAGGGCAATAGTTTATGCATCATTTTAAAGCATTACAGTTGCACTTTATTTTGGTGTATAATTTGTGGCATAATGAATTTTTACAAAAGTTGGATAGATCGGTATATTTATTGGTACAGGTTTAAAAATGCGGGTAATTCAAGGCTCCGATATGGTTGCAAATAACTTTTATAGTTTTCATGTTATAACAGTCGTTTATATATCTATTTATTGTATTATAGTTGCCATTTGTTTTGGTATATAATTTATTGCATAATATATTTTTGGAAAATGGCCAATTGGATAGATCGGTAGAATTATTTTCACAGCTTTAAAAAGGCGGTAATTTGAGGTTCCGATATGGTTGCAAATAACATTGACAGTTTTCATGCTATGACAGTCATTTATGCTTCATTTTAAAGCATTATGATTGCACTTTAATATGGTATATAATTTGTAGCATAATGTGTGTTTTTACTAATTGGTGAATTTGATAGATCGGTAGAATTATTGTTCTATGTTTAATAAACGCGGTAATCTGAGGTTCCGATATGGTTGCAATTAACTTTGGCAGTTTTCGTGCTAGGACAGTCGTTTATGCACCATTTTAAAGCATTAAAATTGCCATTTGTTTTGGTATATAATTTATTGCATAATGTATTTTTAGAAAACGGCCAATTGGATAAATCGGTAGAATTATTTTCCCAGGTTTAAAAACGCGGTAATTTGAGGTTCCGATATGGTTGTGAATAACTTTGACAGTTTTCATGTTATAACAGTCGTTTATACATCTTTTTATTGCATTTTAGTTGCCACTTGTTTTGGTATATAATTTATTGTATAATGTATTTTTAGAAGATGGCCAATTGGATAGATCGATACAATTATTTTCCCTGGTTTAAAAAGGCGGTAATTTGAGGTTCCGATATGGTTGTGAATAACTTTGACAGTTTTCATGCTAGGGCAATAGTTTATGCATCATTTTAAAGCATTACAGTTGTTGGTTATGGTTGTGAATAACTTTGACAGTTTTCATGCTAGGGCAATAGTTTATGCATCATTTTAAAGCATTACAGTTGCACTTTATTTTGGTGTATAATTTGTGGCATAATGAATTTTTACAAAAATTGGAAAGATCGGTATATTTATTGGTACAGGTTCAAAAATGCGGTAATTTAAGGCTCCGATATGGTTGCAAATACCTTTTATAGTTTTCATGTTATAACAGTCGTTTATATATCTTTTTATTGCATTATAGTTGCCATTTGCTTTGGTATATAACTTATTCCATAATGTATTTTTGGAAAATGGCCAATTGGATAGATCGGTAGAATTATTTTCACAGCTTTAAAAAGGCGGTAATTTGAGGTTCCGATATGGTTGCAAATAACATTGACAGTTTTCGTGCTATGACAGTCATTTATGCATCATTTTAAAGCATTATGATTGCACTTTAATATGGTATATAATTGTAACATAATGTGTATTTTTACAAATTGGTCAATTTGATAGATCGGTAGAATTATTGTTCTATGTTTAATAAAAGCAGTAATCTGAGGTTCCGATATGGTTGCAATTAACTTTGACAGTTTTCATGCTATGACAGTCATTTATGCATCAGTTAGAGCATTATGATTGCACTTTAATTTGGTATATCATTTGTGGCATAATGTGTTCGTCTAAAAAATGGTCAATTTGATGGATCGGTAGAATTATTGTTCTATGTTTAAAAACGCGTTAATTTGAGGTTCCGATATGGTTGCAAATAACTTTGACAGTTTTCATGCTAGGGCATTAGTTTACGCAAAAATTATATAGATCGGTATATTTATTGGTACAGGTTTAAAAATGCGGTAATTCAAGGCTCCGATATGGCTGCAATTAACTTTGGCAGTTTTCGTGCTAGGACAGTCGTTTATGCACCATTTTAAAGCATTAAAATTGCCATTTGTTTTGGTATATAATTTATTGCATAATGTATTTTTAGAAAACGGCCAATTGGATAAATCGGTAGAATTATTTTCCCAGGTTTAAAAACGCGGTAATTTGAGGTTCCGATATGGTTGTGAATAACTTTGACAGTTTTCGTGCTATGACAGTCATTTATGCATCATTTTAAAGCATTACAGTTGCACTTTTTTTTGTGTATAATTTGTGGCATAATGAATTTTTACAAAAATTGGATAGATCGGTATATTTATTGGTACAGGTTTAAAAATGCGGTAATTTAAGGCCCCGATATGGTTGCAAATAACTTTTATAGTTTTCATGTTATAACAGTCGTTTATACATCTTTTTATTGCATTTTAGTTGCCATTTGTTTTGGTATATAATTTATTGTATAATGTATTTTTAGAAGATGGCCAATTGGATAGATCGATAGAATTATTTTCCCAGGTTTAAAAAGGCGGTAATTTGAGGTTCCGATATGGTTGTGAATTACTTTGACAGTTTTCATGCTATGACAGTCATTTATGCATCAGTTTGGAGCATTATGATTGCACTTTAATTTGGTATATCATTTGTGGCATAATGTGTTCGTCTAAAAAATGGTCATTTTGATGGATCGGTAGAATTATTGTTCTATGTTTAAAAACGCGGTAATTTGAGTTTCCGATATGGTTGCAAATAACTTTGACAGTTTTCATGCTAGGGCATTAGTTTACGCATCATTTTAAAGCATTACAGTTGCACTTTATTTTGGTGTATAATTTGTGGCATAATGAATTTTTACAAAAATTATATAGATCGGTATATTTATTGGTACAGGTTCAAAAATGCGGTAATTTAAGGCTCCGATATGGTTGCAAATAACTTTTATAGTTTTCATGTTATAACAGTCGTTTATATATCTTTTTATTGCATTATAGTTGCCATTTGCTTTGGTATATAATTTATTCCATAACATATTTTTGGAAAATGGCCAATTGGATAGATCGGTAGAATTATTTTCACAGCTTTAAAAACGCGGTAGTTTGAGGTTCCGATATGGCTGCAAATAACATTGACAGTTTTCACGCTATGACAGTCATTTATGCATCACTTTAAAGCATTATGATTGCACTTTAATATGGTATATCATTTGTAGCATAATGTGTATTTTTACAAATTGGTCAATTTGATAGATCGGTAGAATTATTGTTCTATGTTTAATAAACGCAGTAATCTGAGGTTCCGATATGGTTGCAATTAACTTTGGCAGTTTTCGTGCTAGGACAGTCGTTTATGCACCATTTTAAAGCATTAAAATTGCCATTTGTTTTGGTATATAATTTATTGCATAATGTATTTTTAGAAAATGGCCAATTGGATAGATCGGTAGAATTATTTTCCCAGGTTTAAAAAGGCGGTAATTTGAGGTTCGGATGACAGTCATTTATGCATCATTTTAAAGCATTACAGTTGCACTTTGTTTTTGTGTATAATTTGTGGCATAATGAATTTTTACAAAAATTGGATAGATCGGTATATTTATTGGTACAGGTTTAAAAATGCGGTAATTTAAGGCCCCGATATGGTTGCAAATAACTTTTATAGTTTTCATGTTATAACAGTCGTTTATATATCTTTTTATTGCATTATAGTTGCCATTTGCTTTGGTATATAATTTATTCCATAACATATTTTTGGAAAATGGCCAATTGGATAGATCGGTAGAATTATTTTCACAGCTTTAAAAACGCGGTAGTTTGAGGTTCCGATATGGCTGCAAATAACATTGACAGTTTTCACGCTATGACAGTCATTTATGCATCACTTTAAAGCATTATGATTGCACTTTAATATGGTATATCATTTGTAGCATAATGTGTATTTTTACAAATTGGTCAATTTGATAGATCGGTAGAATTATTGTTCTATGTTTAATAAACGCGGTAATCTGAGGTTCCGATATGGCTGCAATTAACTTTGGCAGTTTTCGTGCTAGGACAGTCGTTTATGCACCATTTTAAAGCATTAAAAATGCCATTTGCTTTGGTATATAATTTATTGCATAATGTATTTTTGGAAAACGGCCAATTGGATAAATCGGTAGAATTATTTTCCCAGGTTTAAAAACGCGGTAATTTGAGGTTCCGATATGGTTGTGAATAACTTTGACAGTTTTCATGCTATGACAGTCATTTATGCATCATTTTAAAGCATTACAGTTGCACTTTGTTTTTGTGTATAATTTGTGGCATAATGAATTTTTACAAAAATTGGATAGATCGGTATATTTATTGGTACAGGTTTAAAAATGCGGTAATTTAAGGCCCCGATATGGTTGCAAATAACTTTTATAGTTTTCATGTTATAACAGTCGTTTATACATCTTTTTATTGCATTTTAGTTGCCATTTGTTTTGGTATACAATCTATTGCATAATGTATTTTTAGAAGATGGCCAATTGGATAGATCGATAGAATTATTTTCCCAGGTTTAAAAAGGCGGTAATTTGAGGTTCCGATATGGTTGTGAATTACTTTGACAGTTTTCATGCTATGACAGTCATTTATGCATCAGTTTAGAGCATTATGATTGCACTTTAATTTGGTATATCATTTGTGGCATAATGTGTTCGTCTAAAAAATGGTCAATTTGATGGATCGGTAGAATTATTGTTCTATGTTTAAAAACGCGGTAATTTGAGGTTCCGATATGGTTGCAAATAACTTTGACAGTTTTCATGCTAGGGCATTAGTTTACGCATCATTTTAAAGCATTACAGTTGCACTTTATTTTGGTGTATAATTTGTGGCATAATGAATTTTTACAAAAATTATATAGATCGGTATATTTATTGGTACAGGTTCAAAAATGCGGTAATTTAAGGCTCCGATATGGTTGCAAATAACTTTTATAGTTTTAATGTTATAACAGTCGTTTATATATCTTTTTATTGCATTATAGTTGCCGTTTGCTTTGGTATATAATTTATTCCATAACATATTTTTGGAAAATGGCCAATTGGATAGATCGGTAGAATTATTTTCACAGCTTTAAAAACGCGGTAGTTTGAGGTTCCGATATGGCTGCAAATAACATTGACAGTTTTCACGCTATGACAGTCATTTATACATCACTTTAAAGCATTATGATTGCACTTTAATATGGTATATCATTTGTAGCATAATGTGTATTTTTACAAATTGGTCAATTTGATAGATCGGTAGAATTATTGTTCTATGTTTAATAAACGCAGTAATCTGAGGTTCCGACATGGTTGCAATTAACTTTGGCAGTTTTCGTGCTAGGACAGTCGTTTATGCACCTATTTTAAAGCATTACAGTTGCACTTTTTTTTTTGTGTATAACTTGTGGCATAATGAATTTTTACAAAAATTGGATACATCGGTATATTTATTGGTACAGGTTTAAAAATGCGGTAATTTAAGGCCCCGATATGGTTGCAAATAACTTTTATAGTTTTCATGTTATAACAGTCGTTTATACATCTTTTTATTGCATTTTAGTTGCCATTTGTTTTGGTATATAATTTATTGCATAATGTATTTTTAGAAGATGGCCAATTGGATAGATCGATAGAATTATTTTCCCAGGTTTAAAAAGGCGGTAATTTGAGGTTCCGATATGGTTGTGAATTACTTTGACAGTTTTCATGCTATGACAGTCATTTATGCATCAGTTTAGAGCATTATGATTGCACTTTAATTTGGTATATCATTTGTGGCATAATGTGTTCGTCTAAAAAATGGTCAATTTGATGGATCGGTAGAATTATTGTTCTATGTTTAAAAACGCGGTAATTTGAGGTTCCGATATGGTTGCAAATAACTTTGACAGTTTTCATGCTAGGGCATTAGTTTACGCATCATTTTAAAGCATTACAGTTGCACTTTATTTTGGTGTATAATTTGTGGCATAATGAATTTTTACAAAAATTATATAGATCGGTATATTTATTGGTACAGGTTCAAAAATGCGGTAATTTAAGGCTCCGATATGGTTGCAAATAACTTTTATAGTTTTAATGTTATAACAGTCGTTTATATATCTTTTTATTGCATTATAGTTGCCGTTTGCTTTGGTATATAATTTATTCCATAACATATTTTTGGAAAATGGCCAATTGGATAGATCGGTAGAATTATTTTCACAGCTTTAAAAACGCGGTAGTTTGAGGTTCCGATATGGCTGCAAATAACATTGACAGTTTTCACGCTATGATAGTCATTTATGCATCACTTTAAAGCATTATGATTGCACTTTAATATGGTATATCATTTGTAGCATAATGTGTATTTTTACAAATTGGTCAATTTGATAGATCGGTAGAATTATTGTTCTATGTTTAATAAACGCAGTAATCTGAGGTTCCGACATGGTTGCAATTAACTTTGGCAGTTTTCGTGCTAGGACAGTCGTTTATGCACCATTTTAAAGCATTACAGTTGCACTTTTTTTTTGTGTATAACTTGTGGCATAATGAATTTTTACAAAAATTGGATAGATCGGTATATTTATTGGTACAGGTTTAAAAATGCGTTAATTTAAGGCCCCGATATGGTTGCAAATAACTTTTATAGTTTTCATGTTATAACAGTCGTTTATACATCTTTTTATTGCATTTTAGTTGCCATTTTTTTGGTATATAATTTATTGGTATTAATTTATTGCATAATGTATTTTTAGAAGATGGTCAATTGGATAGATCGATAGAATTATTTTCCCAGGTTTAAAAAGGCGGTAATTTGAGATTCCGATATGGTTGTGAATTACTTTGACAGTTTTCATGCTATGACAGTCATTTATGCATCAGTTTAGAGCATTATTATTGCACTTTAATTTGGTATATCATTTGTGGCATAATGTGTTCGTCTAAAAAATGGTCAATTTGATAGATCGGTAGAATTATTGTTCTATGTTTAAAAACACGGTAATTTGAGGTTCCGATATGGTTGCAAATAACTTTGACAGTTTTCATGCTAGGGCATTAGTTTACGCATCATTTTAAAGCATTACAGTTGCACTTTATTTTGGTGTATAATTTGTGGCATAATGAATTTTTACAAAAATTGGATAGATCGGTATATTTATTGGTACAGGCTAAAAAATGCGTTAATTTAAGGCTCCGATATGGTTACAAATAACTTTTATAGTTTTCATGTTATAACGTCGTTTATATATCTTTTTATTGCATTATAGTTGCCATTTGCTTTGGTATATAATTTATTCCATAATATATTTTTGGAAAATGGCCAATTGGATAGATCGGTAGAATTATTTTCACAGCTTTAAAAAGGCGGTAGTTTGAGGTTCCGATATGGCTGCAAATAACATTGACAGTTTTCACGCTATGACAGTCATTTATGCATCATTTTAAAGCATTATGATTGCACTTTAATATGGTATATCATTTGTAGCATAATGTGTATTTTTACAAATTGGTCAATTTGATAGATCGGTAGAATTATTGTTCTATGTTTAATAAACGCAGTAATCTGAGGTTCCGATATGGTTGCAATTAACTTTGGCAGTTTTCGTGCTAGGACAGTCGTTTATGCACCATTTTAAAGCATTAAAATTGCCATTTGTTTTGGTATATAATTTATTGCATAATGTATTTTTAGAAAATGGCCAATTGGATAGATCGGTAGAATTATTTTCCCAGGTTTAAAAAGGCGGTAATTTGAGGTTCCGATATGGTTGTGAATAACTTTGACAGTTTTCATGCTATGACAGTCATTTATGCATCATTTTAAAGCATTATGATTGCACTTTAATTTGGTATATCATTGTGGCACAATGTGTTCGTCTAAAAAATGGTCAATTTGAAGGATCGGTAGAATTATTGTTCTATATTTAAAAACGCGGTAATTTGAGGTTCCGATATGGTTGCAAATAACTTTGACAGTTTTCATGCTAGGGCAATAGTTTATGCATCATTTTAAAGCATTACAGTTGCACTTTATTTTTCTGTATAATTTGTGGCATAATGAATTTTTACAAAAGTTGGATAGATCGGTATATTTATTGGTACAGGTTTAAAAATGCGGTAATTCAAGGCTCCGATATGGTTGCAAATAACTTTTATAGTTTTCATGTTATAACAGTCGTTTATATATCTTTTTATTGCATTATAATTGCCATTTGTTTTGGTATATAATTTATTGCATAATATATTTTTAGAAAATTGCCAATTGGATAGATCGGTAGAATTATTTTCACAGCTTTAAAAAGGCGGTAATTTGAGGTTCCGATATGGTTGCAAATAACATTGACAGTTTTCATGCTATGACAGTCATTTATGCATCATTTTAAAGCATTACAGTTGCACTTTGTTTTTCTGTATAATTTGTGGCATAATGAATTTTTACAAAAGTTGGATAGATCGGTATATTTATTGGTACAGGTTTAAAAATGCGGTAATTCAAGGCTCCGATATGGTTGCAAATAACTTTTATAGTTTTCATGTTATAACAGTCGTTTATATATCTTTTTATTGCATTATAATTGCCATTTGTTTTGGTATATAATTTATTGCATAATATATTTTTAGAAAATTGCCAATTGGATAGATCGGTAGAATTATTTTCACAGCTTTAAAAAGGCGGTAATTTGAGGTTCCGATATGGTTGCAAATAACATTGACAGTTTTCATGCTATGACAGTCATTTATGCATCATTTTAAAGCATTATGATTGCACTTTAATATGGTATATAATTTGTAGCATAATGTGTGTTTTTACAAATTGGTCAATTTGATAGATCGGTAGAATTATTATTCTATGTTTAATAAAAGCAGTAATCTGAGGTTCCGATATGGTTGCAATTAACTTTGGCAGTTTTCGTGCTAGGACAGTCGTTTATGCACCATTTTAAAGCATTAAAATTGCCATTTGTTTTGGTATATAATTTATTGCATAATGTATTTTAAGAAAATGGCCAATTGGATAGATCGCTAGAATTATTTTCCCAGGTTTAAAAAGGCGGTAATTTGAGGTTCCGATATGGTTGTGAATAACTTTGACAGTTTTCATGCTATGACAGTCATTTATGCATCATTTTAAAGCATTACAGTTGCACTTTGTTTTTGTGTATAATTTGTGGCATAATGAATTTTTACAAAAATTGGATAGATCGGTATATTATTGGTACAGGTTTAAAAATGCGGTAATTTAAGGCCCCGATATGGTTGCAAATAACTTTTATAGTTTTCATGTTATAACAGTCGTTTATACATCTTTTTATTGCATTTTAGTTGCCATTTGTTTTGGTATATAATTTATTGCATAATGTATTTTTAGAAGATGGCCAATTGGATACATCGATAGAATTATTTTCCCAGGTTTAAAAAGGCGGTAATTTGAGGTTCCGATATGGTTGTGAATTACTTTGACAGTTTTCATGCATTTATGCATCAGTTTAGAGCATTATGATTGCACTTTAATTTGGTATATCATTTGTGGCATAATGTGTTCGTCTAAAAAATGGTCAATTTGATGAATCGGTAGAATTATTGTTCTATGTTTAAAAACGCGGTAATCTGAGGTTCCGATATGGTTCAATTAGCTTTGGCAGTTTTCGTGCTAGGACAGTCGTTTATGCACCATTTTAAAGCATTAAAATTGTCATTTGTTTTGGTATATAATTTATTGCATAAAGTATTTTAAGAAAATGGCGAATTGGATAGATCGGTAGAATTATTTTCCCAGGTTTAAAAAGGCGGTAATTTGAGGTTCCGATATGGTTGTGAATAACTTTGACAGTTTTCATGCTATGACAGTCATTTATGCATCATTTTAAAGCATTATGATTGCACTTTAATTTGGTATATCATTTGTGGCATAATGTGTACTTTTACAAATTGGTCAATTTAATAGATCGGTAGAATTATTGTTCTATGTTTAATAAACGCAGTAATATGAGGTTCCGATATGGTTCAATTAGCTTTGGCAGTTTTCGTGCTAGGACAGTCGTTTATGCACCATTTTAAAGCATTAAAATTGCCATTTGTTTTGGTATATAATTTATTGCATAATGTATTTTAAGAAAATGGCCAATTGGATAGATCGGTAGAATTATTTTCCCAGGTTTAAAAAGGCGGTAATTTGAGGTTCCGATATGGTTGTGAATAACTTTGACAGTTTTCATGCTATGACAGTCATTTATGCATCATTTTAAAGCATTATGATTGCACTTTAATTTGGTATATCATTTGTGGCACAATGTGTTCGTCTAAAAATGGTCAATTTGAAGGATCGGTAGAATTATTGTTCTATGTTTAAAAACGCGGTAATTTGAGGTTCCGATATGGTTGCAAATAACTTTGACAGTTTTCATGCTAGGGCAATAGTTTATGCATCATTTTAAAGCATTAAAGTTGCACTTTATTTTGGTGTATAATTTGTGGCATAATGAATTTTTACAAAAGTTGGATAGATCGGTATATTTATAGGTACAGGTTTAAAAATGCGGTAATTCAAGGCTCCGATATTGTTGCAAATAACTTTTATAGTTTTCATGTTATAACAGTCGTTTATATATCTTTTTATTGCATTATAGTTGCCATTTGTTTTGGTATATAATTTATTGCATAATATATTTTTAGAAAATTGCCAATTGGATAGATCGGTAGAATTATTTTCACAGCTTTAAAAAGGCGGTAATTTGAGGTTCCGATATGGTTGCAAATAACATTGACAGTTTTCATGCTATGACAGTCATTTATGCACCATTTTAAAGCATTATGATTGCACTTTAATATGGTATATAATTTGTAGCATAATGTGTGTTTTTACAAATTGGTCAATTTGATAGATCGGTAGAATTATTGTTCTATGTTTAATAAAAGCAGTAATCTGAGGTTCCGATATGGTTGCAATTAACTTTGGCAGTTTTCGTGTTAGGACAGTCGTTTATGCAACCATTTTAAAGCATTAAAATTGCCATTTGTTTTGGTATATAATTTATTGCATAATGTATTTTAAGAAAATGGCCAATTGGATAGATCGGTAGAATTATTTTCCCAGGTTTAAAAAGGCGGTAATTTGAGGTTCCGATATGGTTGTGAATAACTTTGACAGTTTTCATGCTATGACAGTCATTTATGCATCAGTTTAGAGCATTATGATTGCACTTTAATTTGGTATATCATTTGTGGCATAATGTGTTCGTCTAAAAAGTGGTCAATTTGATGGATCGGTAGAATTATTGTTCTATGTTTAAAAACGCGGTAATTTGAGGTTCCGATATGGTTGCAAATAACTTTGACAGTTCTCATGCTAGGGCAATAGTTTATGCATCATTTTAAAGCATTACAGTTGCACTTTATTTTGGTGTATAATTTGTGGCATAATGAATTTTTACAAAAGTTGGATAGATCGGTATATTTATTGGTACAGGTTTAAAAATGCGGTAATTCAAGGCTCCGATATGGTTGCAAATAACTTTTATAGTTTTCATGTTATAACAGTCGTTTATATATCTTTTTATTGCATTATAGTTGCCATTTGTTTTGGTATATAATTTATTGCATAATATATTTTTAGAAAATTGCCAATTGGATAGATCGGTAGAATTATTTTCACAGCTTTAAAAAGGCGGTAATTTGAGGTTCCGATATGGTTGCAAATAACATTGAGAGTTTTCATGCTATGACAGTCATTTATGCATCATTTTAAAGCATTATGATTGCACTTTAATATGGTATATAATTTGTAGCATAATGTGTGTTTTTACAAATTGGTCAATTTGATAGATCGGTAGAATTATTGTTCTATGTTTAATAAACGCGGTAATCTGAGGTTCCGATATGGCTGCAATTAACTTTGGCAGTTTTCGTGCTAGGACAGTCGTTTATGCACCATTTTAAAGCATTAAAATTGCCATTTGTTTTGGTATATAATTTATTGCACAATGTATTTTTAGAAAACGGCCACGGTTGTGAATAACTTTGACAGTTTTCATGCTATGACAGTCATTTATGCATAATTTTAAAGCATTACAGTTGCACTTTATTTTGGTGTATAATTTGTGGCATAATGAATTTTTACAAAAGTTGGATAGATCGGTATATTTATAGGTACAGGTTTAAAAATGCGGTAATTCAAGGCTCCGATATGGTTGCCAAATAACTTTTATAGTTTTCATGTTATAACAGTCGTTTATATATCTTTTATTGCATTATAGTTGCCATTTGTTTTGGTATACAATTTATTGCATAATATATTTTTAGAAAATTGCCAATTGGATAGATCGGTAGAATTATTTCACAGTTTTAAAAAGGCGGTAATTTGAGGTTCCGATATGGTTGCAAATAACATTGACAGTTTTCATGCTATGACAGTCATTTATGCATCATTTTAAAGCATTATGATTGCACTTTAATATTGTATATAATTGTAGCATAATGTGTGTTTTTACAAATTGGTCAATTTGATAGATCGGTAGAATTATTGTTCTATGTTTAATAAACAGTAATCTGAGGTTCCGATATGGTTGCAATTAACTTTGGCAGTTTTCGTGCTAGGACAGTCGTTTATGCACCATTTTAAAGCATTAAAATTGCCATTTGTTTTGGTATATAATTTATTGCATAATGTATTTTAAGAAAATGGCCAATTGGATAGATCGGTAGAATTATTTTCCCAGGTTTAAAAAGGCGGTAATTTGAGGTTCCGATATGGTTGTGAATAACTTTGACAGTTTTCATGCTATGACAGTCATTTATGCATCATTTAAAAGCATTATGATTGCACTTTAATTTGGTATATCACTTGTGGCACAATGTGTTCGTCTAAAAAATGGTCAATTTGAAGGATCTGTAGAATTATTGTTCTATGTTTAAAAACGCGGTAATTTGAGGTTCCGATATGGTTGCAAAAACTTTGACAGTTTTATGCTAGGGCAATAGTTTATGCATCATTTTAAAGCATTACAGTTGCACTTTATTTGGTGTATAATTGTGGCATAATGAATTTTACAAAAAGTTGGATAGATCGGTATATTTATTGGTACAGGTTTAAAAATGCGGTAATTCAAGGCTCCGATATGGTTGCAAATAACTTTATAGTTTTCATGTTATAACAGTCGTTTATATATCTTTTATTGCATTATAGTTGCCATTTGTTTTGGTATATAATTTATTGCATAATATATTTTTAGAAAATTGCCAATTGGATAGATCGGTAGAATTATTTTCACAGCTTTGAAAAAGCGGTAGTTTGAGGTTCCGATATGGCTTTGCAAATAACATTGACAGTTTTCACGCTATGACAGTCATTTATGCATCATTTTAAAGCATTATGATTGCACTTTAATATGGTATATCATTTGTAGCATAATGTGTATTTTTACAAATTGGTCATTTGATAGATCGGTAGAATTATTGTTCTATGTTTAATAAACGCAGTAATCTTAGGTTCCGATATGGTTGCAATTAACTTTGGCAGTTTTCGTGCTAGGACAGTCGTTTATGCACCATTTTAAAGCATTAAAATTGCCATTTGTTTTGGTATATAATTTATTGCATAATGTATTTTTAGAAAATGGCCAATTGGATAGATCGGTAGAATTATTTTCCCAGGTTTAAAAAGGCGGTAATTTGAGGTTCCGATATGTTGTGAATACATTGACAGTTTTCATGCTATGACAGTCATTTATGCATCATTTTAAAGCATTATGATTGCACTTTAATATGGTATATAATTTGTAGCATAATGTGTGTTTTTACAAATTGGTCAGATTTGATAGATCGGTAGAATTATTGTTCTATGTTTAATAAAAGCAGTAATCTGAGGTTCCGATATGGTTGCAATTAACTTTGGCAGTTTTCGTGCTAGGACAGTAGTTTATGCACCATTTTAAAGCATTAAAATTGCCATTTGTTTTGGGTATATAATTTATTGCATAATGTATTTTAAGAAAATGGCCAATTGGATAGATCGGTAGAATTATTTTCCCAGGTTTAAAAAGGCGGTAATTTGAGGTTCCGATATTGTTGTGAATAACTTTGAACAGTTTTCATGCTATGACAGTCATTTATGCATCAGTTTAGAGCATTATGATTGCACTTTAATTTGGTATATCATTTGTGGCATAATGTGTTCGTCTAAAAAATGGTCAATTGATGGATCGGTAGAATTATTGTTCTATGTTTAAAAACGCGGTAATTTGAGGTTCCGATATGGTTGCAAATACTTTGACAGTTTTTCATGCTAGGGCATTAGTTTACGCATCATTTAAAGCATTACAGTTGCACTTTATTTTGGTGTATAACTTGTGGCATAATGAATTTTTACAGAAATTGGATAGATCGGTATATTTATTGGTACAGGTTTAAAAATGCGGTAATTTAAGGCCCCGATATGGTTGCAAATAACTTTTATAGTTTTCATGTTATAACAGTCGTTTATATATCTTTTTATTGCATTATAGTTGCCATTTGTTTTGGTATATAATTTATTGCATAATGTATTTTTAGAAGATGGCCAATTGGATAGATCGATAGAATTATTTTCCCAGGTTTAAAAAGGCGGTAATTTGAGGTTCCGATATGGTTGTGAATTACTTTGACAGTTTTCATGCTATGACAGTCATTTATGCATCAGTTTAAGAGCATTATGATTGCACTTTAATTGGTATATCATTTGTGGCATAATGTCTTCGTCTAAAAAATGGTCAATTTGATGGATCGGTAGAATTATTGTTCTATGTTTAAAACGGCGGTAATTTGAGGTTTCGATATGGTTGCAAATAACTTTGACAGTTTTCATGCTAGGGCATTAGTTTACGCATCATTTTAAAGCATTACAGTTGCACTTTATTTTGGTGTATAATTTGTGGCATAATGAATATTTACAAAAATTGGATAGATCGGTATATTCATTGGTACAGGTTCAAAACGCGGTAATTTAAGGCTCCGATATGGTTGCAAATAACTTTTATAGTTTTCATGTTATAACAGTCGTTTATATATGTTTTTATTGCATTATAGTTGCCATTTGCTTTGGTATATAATTTATTCCATAATATATTTTGGAAAATGGCCAATTGGATAGATCGGTAGAATTATTTCACAGCTTTAAAAACGCGGTAGTTTGAGGTTCCGATATGGCTGCAAATAACATTGACAGTTTTCACGCTATGACAGTCATTTATGCATCATTTTAAAGCATTATGATTGCACTTTAATATGGTACATCATTTGTAGCATAATGTGTATTTTTACAAATTGGTCAATTTGATAGATCGGTAGAATTATTGTTCTATGTTTAATAAACGCAGTAATCTGAGGTTCCGATATGGTTGCAATTAACTTTGGCAGTTTTCGTGCTAGGACAGTCGTTTATGCACCATTTTAAAGCATTAAAATTGCCATTTGTTTTGGTATATAATTTATTGCACAATGTATTTTTAGTAAATGGCCAATTGGATAGATCGGTAGAATTATTTTCCCAGGTTTAAAAAGGCGGTAATTTGAGGTTCCGATATGGTTGTGAATAACTTTGACAGTTTTCATGCTATGACAGTCATTTATGCATCATTTAAAAGCATTATGATTGCACTTTAATTTGGTATATCACTTGTGGCACAATGTGTTCGTCTAAAAATGGTCAATTTGAAGGATCTGTAGAATTATTGTTCTATGTTTAAAAACGCGGTAATTTGAGGTTCCGATATGGTTGCAAAAAACTTTGACAGTTTTCATGCTAGGGCAATAGTTTATGCATCATTTTAAAGCATTACAGTTGCACTTTATTTTGGTGTATAATTTGTGGCATAATGAATTTTTACAAAAGTTGGATAGATCGGTATATTTATTGGTACAGGTTTAAAAATGCGGTAATTCAAGGCTCCGATATGGTTGCAAATAACTTTTATAGTTTTCATGTTATAACAGTCGTTTATATATCTTTTTATTGCATTATAGTTGCCATTTGTTTTTGGTATATAATTTATTGCATAATATATGTTTTAGAAAATGGCCAATTGGATAGATCGGTAGAATTATTTTAACAGCTTTGAAAACGCGGTAGTTTGAGGTTCCGATATGGCTGCAAATAACATTGACAGTTTTCACGCTATGACAGTCATTTATGCATCATTTTAAAGCATTATGATTGCACTTTAATATGGTATATCATTTGTAGCATAATGTGTATTTTTACAAATTGGTCAATTTGATAGATCGGTAGAATTATTGTTCTATGTTTAATAAACGCAGTAATCTGAGGTTCCGATATGGTTGCAATTAACTTTGGCAGTTTTCGTGCTAGGACAGTCGTTTACACACCATTTTAAAGCATTAAAATTGCCATTTGTTTTGGTATATAATTTATTGCATAGTGTATTTTAGAAAATGGCCAATTGGATAGATCGGTAGAATTATTTTCCCAGGTTTAAAAAGGCGGTAATTTGAGGTTCCGATATGGTTGTGAATACTTTGACAGTTTTCATGCTATGACAGTCATTTATGCATCATTTAAAGCATTATGATTGCACTTTAATTTGGTATATCATTTGTGGAACAATGTGTTCGTCTAAAAATGGTCAATTTGAAGGATCGGTAGAATTATTGTTCTATGTTAAAAATGCGGTAATTTGAGGTCCGATATGGTTGCAAATAACTTTGACAGTTTTCATGCTAGGGCAATAGTTTATGCATCATTTTAAAGCATTACAGTTGCACTTTATTTTGGTGTATAATTTGTGGCATAATGAATTTTTACAAAGTTGGATAGATCGGTATATTTATTGGTACAGGTTTAAAATGCGGTAATTCAAGGCTCCGATATGGTTGCAAAATAACTTTTATAGTTTTCATGTTATAACAGTCGTTTATATATCTTTTTATTGCATTATAGTTGCCATTTATTTTGGTATATAATTTATTGCATAATATATTTTTAGAAAATTGCCAATTGGATAGATCGGTAGAATTATTTTCACAGCTTTAAAAAGCGGTAATTTGAGGTTCCGATATGGTTGCAAATAACATTGACATTTTTCATGCTATGACAGTCATTTATGCTTCATTTTAAAGCATTATGATTGCACTTTAATATGGTATATAATTTGTAGCATAATGTGTGTTTTTACTAATTATTGAATTTGATAGATCGGTAGAATTATTGTTCTATGTTTAATAAACGCGGTAATCTGAGGTTCCGATATGGCTGCAATTTACTTTGGCAGTTTTCGTGCTAGAACAGTCGTTTATGCACCATTATAAAGCATTAAAAAAATTGCCATTTGTTTTGGTATATAATTTATGCATAGTGTATTTTAGAAAACGGCCAATTGGATAAATCGGTAGAATTATTTTCCCAGGTTAAAAACGCGGTAATTTGAGGTTCCGATATGGCTGTGAATAACTTTGACAGTTTTCATGCTATACAGTCATTTATGCATCATTTTAAAGCATTACAGTTGCACTTTGTTTTGTGTATAATTTGTGGCATAATGAATTTTTACAAAAATTGGATAGATCGGTATATTTATTGGTACAGGTTTAAAAATGCGGTAATTTAAGGCCCCGATATGGTTGCAAATAACTTTATAGTTTTCATGTTATAACAGTCGTTTATACATCTTTTTATTGCATTTTAGTTGCCATTTGTTTGGTATATAATTTATTGCATAATGTATTTTTAGAAGATGGCCAATTGGATAGATCGATAGAATTATTTTCCCAGGTTAAAAAGGCGGTAATTTGAGGTTCCGATATGGTTGTGAATTACTTTGACAGTTTTCATGCTATGACAGTCATTTATCCATCAGTTTAGAGCACTATGATTGCACTTTAATTGGTATATCATTTGTGGCATAATGTGTTCGTCTAAAAAAATGGTCAATTTGATGGATCGGTAGAATTATTGGTTGCAAATAACTTTTATAGTTTTCATGTTATAACAGTCGTTTATATATCTTTTTATTGCATTATAGTTGCCATTTGCTTTGTATATAATTTATTCCATAATATATTTTGGAAAATGGCCAATTGGATAGATCGGTAGAATTATTTTCAACAGCTTTAAAAACGCGGTAGTTTGAAGTTCCGATATGGCTGCAAATAACATTGACAGTTTTCACGCTATGACAGTCATTTATGCATCATTTTAAAGCATTATGATTGCACTTTAATATGGTATATCATTTGTAGCATAATGGGTATTTTTACAAATTGGTCAATTTGATAGATCGGTAGAATTATTGTTCTATGTTTAATAACGCAGTATCTGAGGTTCCGATATGGTTGCAATTAACTTGGCAGTTTTCGTGCTAGGACAGTCGTTTATGCACCATTTTAAAGCATTAAAATTGCCATTTGTTTTGGTATATAATTTATTGCATAATGTATTTTTAGAAAACGGCCAATTGGATAAATCGGTATAATTATTTTCCCAGGTTTAAAAACGCGGTAATTTGAGGTTCCGATATGGTTGTGAATAACTTTGACAGTTTCATGCTATGACAGTCATTTATGCATCATTTTAAAGCATTACAGTTGCACTTTGTTTTTGTGTATAATTTGTGGCATAATGAATTTTTACAAAAATTGGATAGATCGGTATATTGGTACAGGTTTAAAAATGCGGTAATTTAAGGCCCCGATATGGTTGCAAATAACTTTTATAGTTTTCATGTTATAACAGTCGTTTATACATCTTTTTATTGCATTTTAGTTGCCATTTGTTTTGGTATATAATTAATTGCATAATGTATTTTAGAAGATGGCCAATTGGATAGATCGATAGAATTATTTTCCCAGGTTTAAAAAGGCGGTAATTTGAGGTTCCGATATGGTTGTGAATTACTTTGACAGTTTTCATGCTATGACAGTCATTTATGCATCAGTTTAGAGCATTATGATTGCACTTTAATTTGGTATATCATTTGTGGCATAATGTGTTCGTCTAAAAAATGGTCAATTTGATGGATCGGTAGAATTATTGTTCTAGGTTTAAAAACGCGGTAATTTGAGGTTCGATATGGTTGCAAATAACTTTGACAGTTTTCATGCTAGGGCATTAGTTTACGCATCATTTTAAAGCATTACATTGCCTTTATTTTGGTGTATAATTTGTGGCATAATGAATTTTTACAAAAATTGGATAGAACGGTATATTTATTGGTACAGGTTCAAAAATTGCGGTAATTTAAGGCTCCGGTATGGTTTGCAATAACTTTTATAGTTTCATGTTATAACAGTCGTTTATATATCTTTTTATTGCATTATAGTTGCCATTTGCTTTGGTATATAATTTACTCCATAATATATTTTTGGAAAATGGCCAATTGGATAGATCGGTTAGAATTATTTCACAGCTTAAAAACGCGGGTAATTTGAGGGTCCGATATGGTTGCAAATAACATTGACAGTTTTCACGCTATGACAGTCATTTATGCATCATTTAAAGCATTATGATTGCACTTTAATATGGTATATCCTTTGTAGCATAATGGTATGTTTACAAATTGGTCAATTTGATAGATCGGTAGAATTATTGTTCTAATGTTTAAATAACGCAGTAATCTGAGGTTCCGATATGGTTGCAATTAACTTTGGCAGTTTTCGTGCTAGGACAGTCGTTTATGCACCATTTAAAGCATTAAAATTGCCATTTGTTTGGTATATAATTTATTGCATAATGTATTTAAGAAAATGGCCAATTGGATAGATCGGTAGAATTATTTTCCCAGGTTAACAAACGCGGTAATTTGAGGTTCCGATATGGTTGTGAATAACTTTGACAGTTTTCATGCTATGACAGTCATTTATGCATCAGTTTAGAGCATTATGATTGCACTTTAATTTGGTATAATCATTTGTGGCATAATGTGTTCGTCTAAAAATGGTCAATTTGATGGATCGGTAGAATTATTGTTCTATGTTTAAAAAACCGCGGTAATTTGAGGTTCCGATATGGTTGCAAATAACTTGACAGTTTTCATGCTAGGGCAATAGTTTATGCATCATTTTAAAGCATTACAGTTGCACTTTATTTTGGTGTATAATTTGTGGCATAATGAATTTTTACAAAAGTTGGATAGATCGGTATATTTATTGGTACAGGTTTAAAAATGCGGTAATTCAAGGCTCCGATATGGTTGCAAATAACTTTTATAGTTTTCATGTTATAACAGTCGTTTATATATCTTTTTATTGCATTATAGTTGCCATTTGTTTTGGTATATAATTTATTGCATAATATATTTTTAGAAAATTGCCAATTGGATAGATCGGTAGAATTATTTTCACAGCTTTAAAAAGGCGGTAATTTGAGGTTCCGATATGGTTGCAAATAACATTGACAGTTTTCATGCTATGACAGTCATTTATGCTTCATTTTAAAGCATTATGATTGCACTTTATGGTATATAATTTTAGCATAATGTGTGTTTTTACTAATTGGTGAATTTGATAGATCGGTAGAATTATTGTTCTATGTTTAATAAACGCGGTAATCTGAGGTTCCGATATGGCTGCAATTAACTTTGGCAGTTTTCGTGCTAGGACAGTCGTTTATGCACCATTTTAAAGCATTAAAATTGCCATTGTTTTGGTATATAATTTATGCATAATGTATTTTTAGAAAACGGCCAATTGGATAATCGGTATAATTATTTTCCCAGGTTTAAAAAGGCGGTAATTTGAGGTTCCGATATGGCTGTGAATAACTTTGACAATTTTCATGCTATGACAGTCATTTATGCATCATTTTAAAGCATTATGATTGCACTTTAATTTGGTATATAATTTGTGGCACATATTTTGTCTAAAAATGGACAATTGAAGATCGGTAGAATTATTGTTCTATGTTTAAAAACGCGGTAATTTGAGGTTCCGATTGGCTATGAAATACTTTGACAGTTTTCATGCTATGACAGTCATTTATGCATCATTTAAGCATTATGATTGCACTTTAATTTGGTATATCATTTGTGGCATAATGTGTTCGTCTAAAAATGGTCAATTTGATGATCGGTAGAATTATTGTTCTATGTTTAAAAACGCTGTAATTTGAGGTTCCGATATGGTTGCAAATAACTTTGACAGTTTTCATGCTAGGACATTAGTTTACGCATCATTTTAAAGCACTACAGTTGCACTTTATTTTGGTGTATAATTTGTGGCATAATGAATTTTTACAAAAATTGGATAGATCGGTATATTTATTGGTACAGGTTCAAAAATGCGGTAATTTAAGGCTCCGATATGGTTGCAAATAACTTTTATAGTTTTCATGTTATAACAGTCGTTTATATATCTTTTTATTGCATTATAGTTGCCATTTGCTTTGGTATATAATGTATTCCATAATATATTTTTGGAAAATGGCCAATTGGATAGATCGGTAGAATTATTTTCACAGTTTTAAAAACGCGGTAGTTTGAGGTTCCGATATGGCTGCAAATAACATTGACAGTTTTCACGCTATGACAGTCATTTATGCATCATTTTAAAGCATTATGATTGCACTTTAATATGGTATATCATTTGTACATAATGTGTATTTTTACAATTGGTCAATTTGATAGATCGGTAGAATTATTGTTCTATGTTTAATAAACGCAGTAATCTGAGGTTCCGATATGGTTGCAATTAACTTTGGCAGTTTTCGTGCTAGGACAGTCGTTTATGCACCATTTTAAAGCATTAAAATTGCCATTTGTTTATTTATAATTTATTGCATAATGTATTTTTAGAAAATGGCCAATTGGATAGATCGGTAGAATTATTTTCCCAGGTTTAAAAAGGCGGTAATTTGAGGTTCCGATATGGTTGTGAATAACTTTGACAGTTTTCATGCTATGACAGTCATTTATGCATCATTTTAAAGCATTATGATTGCACTTTAATTTGGTATATCATTTGTGGCACAATGTGTTCGTCTAAAAAATGGACAATTTGAAGGATCGGTAGAATTATTGTTCTATGTTTAAAAACGCGGTAATTTGAGGTTCCGATATGGTTGCAAATAACTTTGACAGTTTTCATGCTAGGGCAATAGTTTATGCATCATTTTAAAGCATTACAGTTGCACTTTATTTTGGTGTATAATTTGTGGCATAATGAATTTTTACAAAAGTTGGATAGATCGGTATATTTATTGGTACAGGTTTAAAATGCGGTAATTCAAGGCTCCGATATGGTTGCAAATAACTTTTATAGTTTTCATGTTATAACAGTCGTTTATATATCTTTTTATTGCATTATAGTTGCCATTTGTTTTGGTATATAATTTATTGCATATATATGTTTAGAAAATGGCCAATTGGATAGATCGGTAGAATTATTTTCACAGCTTTAAAAAGGCGGTAATTTGAGGTTCCGATATGGTTGCAAATAACATTGACAGTTTTCATGCTATGACAGTCATTTATACATCATTTTAAAGCATTATGATTGCACTTTAATATGGTATATAATTTGTAGCATAATGTGTGTTTTTACAAATTGGTCAATTTGATAGATCGGTAGAATTATTGTTCTATGTTTAATAAAAGCAGTAATCTGAGGTTCCGATATGGTTGCAATTAACTTTGGCAGTTTTCGTGCTAGGACAGTCGTTTATGCACCATTTTAAAGCATTAAAATTGCCATTTGTTTTGGTATATAATTTATTGCATAATGTATTTTAAGAAATGGCCAATTGGATAGATCGGTAGAATTATTTTCCCAGGTTTAAAAAGGCGGTAATTTGAGGTTCCGATATGGTTGTGAATAACTTTGACAGTTTTCATGCTATGACAGTCATTTATGCATCATTTTAAGCATTATGATTGCACTTTAATTTGGTATATCATTTGTGGCATAATGTGTTCGTCTAAAAAATGGTCAATTTGATGGATCGGTAGAATTATTGTTCTATGTTTAAAAACGCGGTTTTGAGGTTCCGATATGGTTGCAAATAACTTTGACAGTTTTCATGCTAGGGCAATAGTTTATGCATCATTTTAAAGCATTACAGTTGCACTTTATTTTGGTGTATAATTTGTGGCATAATGAATTTTACAAAAGTTGGATAGATCGGTATATTTATTGGTACAGGTTTAAAAATGCGGTAATTCAAGGCTCCGATATGGTTGCAAATAACTTTTATAGTTTTCATGTTATAACAGTCGTTTATATCTTTTTATTGCATTATAGTTGCCATTTGTTTGGTATATAATTTATTGCATATATATGTTTAGAAATGGCCAATTGGATAGATCGGTAGAATTATTTTCACAGCTTTAAAAAGGCGGTAATTTGAGGTTCCGATATGGTTGCAAATAACATTGACAGTTTTCATGCTATGACAGTCATTTATGCATCATTTTAAAGCATTATGATTGCACTTTAATATGGTATATAATTTGTAGCATAATGTGTTTTTTACAAATTGGTCAATTTGATAGATCGGTAGAATTATTGTTCTATGTTTAATAAAAGCAGTAATCTGAGGTTCCGATATGGTTGCAATTAACTTTGGCAGTTTTCGTGCTAGGACAGTCGTTTATGCACCATTTTAAAGCATTAAAATTGCCATTTGTTTTGGTATATAATTTATTGCATAATGTATTTTTAGAAATGGCCAATTGGATAGATCGGTAGAATTATTTTCCCAGGTTTAAAAAGGCGGTAATTTGAGGTTCCGATATGGTTGTGAATAACTTTGACAGTTTTCATGCTATGACAGTCATTTATGCATCATTTTAAGCATTATGATTGCACTTTAATTTGGTATATCATTTGTGGCACAATGTGTTCGTCTAAAAAATGGTCAATTTGAAGGATCGGTAGAATTATTGTTCTATGTTTAAAAACGCGGTAATTTGAGGTTCCGATATGGTTGCAAATAACTTTGACAGTTTTCATGCTAGGGCAATAGTTTATGCATCATTTTAAAGCATTACAGTTGCACTTTATTTTGGTGTATAATTTGTGGCATAATGAATTTTTACAAAAGTTGGATAGATCGGTATATTTATTGGTACAGGTTTAAAAATGCGGTAATTCAAGGCTCCGATATGGTTGCAAATAACTTTTATAGTTTTCATGTTATAACAGTCGTTTATATATCTTTTTATTGCATTATAGTTGCCATTTGTTTGGTATATTTATTGCATATATATTTTTGAAAATGGCCAATTGGATAGATCGGTAGAATTATTTTCACAGCTTTAAAAGGGGTAATTTGAGGTTCCGATATGGTTGCAAATAACATTGACAGTTTTCATGCTATGACAGTCATTTATGCTCATTTTAAAGCATTATGATTGCACTTTAATATGGTATATAATTTGTAGCATAATGTGTTTTTTACAATTGGTCAATTTGATAGATCGGTAGAATTATTGTTCTATGTTTAATAAAGCGTAATCTGAGGTTCCGATATGGCTGCAATTAACTTTGGCAGTTTTCGTGCTAGGACAGTCGTTTATGCACCATTTTAAAGCATTAAAATTGCCATTTGTTTTGGTATATAATTTATTGCATAATGTATTTTTAGAAAATGGCCAATTGGATAGATCGGTAGAATTATTTTCCCAGGTTTAAAAAGGCGGTAATTTGAGGTTCCGATATGGTTGTGAATAACTTTGACAGTTTTCATGCTATGACAGTCATTTATGCATCATTTTAAAGCATTATGATTGCACTTTAATTTGGTATATCATTTGTGGCACAATGTGTTCGTCTAAAAAATGGTCAATTTGAAGGTCGGTAGAATTATTGTTCTATGTTTAAAAACGCGGTAATTTGAGGTTCCGATATGGTTGCAAAAACTTTGACAGTTTTCATGCTAGGGCAATAGTTTATGCATCATTTTAAAGCATTACAGTTGCACTTTATTTTGGTGTATAATTTGTGGCATAATGAATTTTTACAAAAGTTGGATAGATCGGTATATTTATTGGTACAGGTTTAAAAATGCGGTAATTCAAGGCTCCGATATGGTTGCAAATAACTTTTATAGTTTTCATGTTATAACAGTCGTTTATATATCTTTTTATTGCATTATAGTTGCCATTTGTTTTGGTATATAATTTATTGCATATATATTTTTAGAAAATTGGCCAATTGGATAGATCGGTAGAATTATTTTCACAGCTTTAAAAGGCGGTAATTTGAGGTTCCGATATGGTTGCAAATAACATTGACAGTTTTCATGCTATGACAGTCATTTATGCTTCATTTTAAAGCATTATGATTGCACTTTAATATGGTATATAATTTGTAGCATAATGTGTGTTTTTACTAATTGGTGAATTTGATAGATCGGTAGAATTATTGTTCTATGTTTAATAAACGGTAATCTGAGGTTCCGATATGGCTGCAATTAACTTTGGCAGTTTTCGTGCTAGGAGTCGTTTATGCACCATTTTAAAGCATTAAAATTGCCATTTGTTTGGTATATATTTATTGCATAATGTATTTTTGAAAACGGCCAATTGGATAATCGGTAGAATTATTTTCCCAGGTTTAAAAACGCGGTAATTTGAGGTTCCGATATGGTTGTGAATAACTTTGACAGTTTTCATGCTATGACAGTCATTTATGCATCATCATTTTA
>NW_023996825.1:0-32489 GCF_015586225.1 Lucilia sericata
GTTCTAGTTCTGTTCTAGTTCTGTTCTAGTTCTGTTCTAGTTCTGTTCTAGTTCTGTTCTAGTTCTGTTCTAGTTCTGTTCTAGTTCTGTTCTAGTTCTGTTCTAGTTCTGTTCTAGTTCTGTTCTAGTTTTGTTCTAGTTCTGTTCTAGTTGTGTTCTAGTTCTGTTCTGTTCTAGTTCTGTTCTAGTTCTGTTCTAGTTCTGTTCTAGTTCTGTTCTAGTTCTGTTCTAATTCTGTTCTAGTTCTGTTCTAGTTCTGTTCTAGTTCTGTTCTAGTTCTGTTTTAATTCTGTTCTACTTCTGTTCTAAAGTTTTAGTAGATCTTCACGTAAATGCCTTATGTATGTGTATTTACTAATTTTTTTTGACATTTTTTTTATATCACTTCATGATTCTTTATGATATCTAGTTTGTTGCAATAAAATTTAAAAGATAGTTTGTTGAACTAACATCATTTTTCACCAAAATAGAAAAGGAAAAAAGAGCGTCTACACATAAGTTGCATTATTATAAAACTGTTGTTTTACTGTGTTGTTGCATTCGTCACCAAAGCAAACAAACATTAATTTGCTGCAAAAGAAAAGGGCTGGTAGTGTTGACACAAAACAAAACCAGACGCATTATTCAAAAAACCAGCGGCAGGCTAAGCTAGACAGATGATAATACAACAAGGACATGTAACAAAGAAAAATTTCTTTATATTTTAACTTTCTCAAACAAATAACTATTTTAAACTTTATAAGATAAATATTGTTTAAAATTTATAAACCATTTTTAAAACTTCATCTAAAAGTTTTTTTCAACTAATTTTTTATTTCCGTTTCTTATTTTCTTTGCAGGTTTTAAACTAGGAAAAATAAATTGTGCAACATTTGCTTAACAGTAATAAAAAACAAACATTTGTTTCAGTTATTAACCGAAGAAAATCATAAAAATAAGAAAAAAATAAAATATAAAAAATATTTTAAATAGAAAACAATGTTGGCCTTTCATAACGAACATATAGCCAGTAAGTATAACTTTTTCTTAAAAACAGATTTAAAATTTAATTAATATTTTATCTAGTATTCTATATTTTTCTAAAAAACCCTAGTAATATTGTTAAAAGCATTTAGAAAATGCATAAAAATATTGCCCGTTATATACACTTGGGGTCTGGCAATTACACTTAAAAGCCTTTAACTACCGAAAAGTAAAAAAAACAACTCCGCATCAGCCAGCCCAACAACTAAAAGCCAAAACAAACCAACCATTGAGCCATTACTGGATGTGTATCCTTTTAGTTGTTATTGTTGTTTTTAGCACTCCCTCAGCATTTGTTGTTAGTTTGGTAGCCATTAACTAGCAGGGTTCCTTTTTACTTTAGTTTCATTTTTTAACTATTATTTTTATTTTAACTTCATATGTGCCTCAATTTAGTAGTTTAGTGGTTTTTCAAGAATTAAATTACTTATAAACATAAAAAACTAAGAATTGTTCTGTAGAGTACAAAAAAAAATCTATACAAATGCGTGAAGTGTTACTAAGGGTAATTTCCAGAGGGAATCATTTTGTAGCAGATATCAAAAAGGAATAACATTTTTTACTTAAATTAAGCAAATTTAAAAAAAAAAAGTAAATTATCAAGCAGCTTTAAGATATGCTTATAATTCCGTAAAACTTTAATGAACCTAACTATGACTGACTAGAAAACTAGAACTGAAACTGAACTAGAACTGAACTAGAACTGAACTAGAACTGAACTAGAACTGAACTAGAACTGAACTAGAACTGAACTAGAACTGAACTAGAACGAACTAGAACTGAACTAGAACTGAACTAGAACTGAACTAGAACTGAACTAGAACTGAACTAGAACTGAACTAGAACTGAACTAGAACTGAACTAGAACTGAACTAGAACTGAACTAGAACTGAACTAGAACTGAACTAGAACTGAACTAGAACTGAACTAGAACTGAACTAGAACTGAACTAGAACTGAACTAGAACTGAACTAGAACTGAACTAGAACTGAACTAGAACTGAACTAGAACTGAACTAGAACTGAACTAGAACTGAACTAGAACTGAACTAGAACTGAACTAGAACTGAACTAGAACTGAACTAGAACTAAACTAGAACTGAACTAGAACTGAACTAGAACTGAACTAGAACTGAACTAGAACTGAACTAGAACTCAACTCAAAAAAAAAAAAAAAACTGAACTAGAACTGAACTAGAACTGAACTAGAACTGAACTAGAACTGAACTAGAACTGAACTAGAACTGAACTAGAACTGAACTAGAACTGAACTAGAACTGAACTAGAACTGAACTAGAACTGAACTAGAACTGAACTAGAACTGAACTAGAACTGAACTAGAACTGAACTAGAACTGAACTAGAACTGAACTAGAACTGAACTAGAACTGAACTAGAACTGAACTAGAACTGAACTAGAACTGAACTAGAACTGAACTAGAACTGAACTAGAACTGAACTAGAACTGAACTAGAACTGAACTAGAACTGAACGAGAACTGAACTAGAACTGAACTAGAACTGAACTAGAACTGAACTAGAACTGAACTAGAACTGAACTAGAACTGAACTAGAACTGAACTAGAACTGAACTAGAACTGAACTAGAACTGAACTAGAACTGAACTAGAACTGAACTAGAACTGAACTAGAACTGAACTAGAACTGAACTAGAACTGAACTAGAACTGAACTAGAACTGAACTAGAACTGAACTAGAACTGAACTAGAAACTGAACTAGAACTGAACTAGAACTGAACTAGAACTGAACTAGAACTGAACTAGAACTGAACTAGAACTGAACTAGAACTGAACTAGAACTGAACTAGAACTGAACTAGAACTGAACTAGAACTGAACTAGAACTGAACTAGAACTGAACTAGAACTGAACTAGATCTGAACTAGAACTGAACTAGATACTGAACTAGAACTGAACTAGAACTGAACTAGAACTGAACTAGAACTGAACTAGAACTGAACTAGAACTGAACTAGAACTGAACTAGAACTGAACTAGAACTGAACTAGAACTGAACTAGAACTGAACTAGAACTGAACTAAACTGAACTAAAACTGAACTAGAACTGAACTAGAACTGAACTAGAACTGAACTAGAACTGAACTAGAACTGACTAACTGAACTAGAACTGAACTAGAACTGAACTAGAACTGAACTAGAACTGAACTAGAACTGAACTAGAACTGAACTAGAACTGAACTAAAACTGAACTAAAACTGAACTAGAACTGAACTAGAATAGAACTAGAACAGAACTAGAACTGAACTAGAACCGAACTAGAACTAGAACAGAACTAGAACAGAACTAGAACAGAACTAGAACAGAACTAGAACTACAACAAAACTACAACAGAACTACAACAGAACTACAGCAGAACCAGAACAGAACTAGAACAGAACTAGAACAGAACTAGAACAGAACTAGAACAGAACTAGAACAGACATAGAACTGAACTAGAACAGAACTAAAACAGAACTATTACAGAACTAGAACAGAACTAAATTAAAACTAATTTCGTGTTTGTTTCTATATAACAACTTCTTCTCTAAAATTGTTTTAAAAAATATATTTTTTTCTTGACTTGGCCGCAAATATTTCTATAGTTTTTTTTTTGTTATTATTGATATGCTTATTGGCAATATTAAAATCAACCTCCCCTAAAAATGCAAGAATTTCAATTACCGGAAGTTTTGCACCAAATATTCTCCTTTTCCATTATTCGTTTTGGTTTTTGTGTTCCACAACATTTATGCTTGAAGAACCTTTTCAAAACAAATTTTCGACAAATTGATATTTCTCGTTTGTTATCTTTTTTCCCCAAAAGGAATTTATTATAAAAAGTGAACGAAACAAAAAAAAAAGCTGAAACCTCATAATATTAAAGATACAAAAATTTGCCTTGTTTTGTATGATTGTGTTTAACCCGAAACTGCCAAATGCAATTGTTTTTAATGCCTTTTTGCCCAACACATAACTTATTGTTTTTGGCTAAATACCAAAAAATATATCTATGTATAGACAAACAGACAAATTCAGCTACCAGCATACTAACACACATACAATTACATTTTTAGTAAGTTAAGACAATTTTTGTTTTATTTATTTTTTTAAGGAAAAAAGGAAAAACTTTTGCATATTGATATAAAAGCCAACCAAATTTATATGTAGTAGTATGTGAGAGGATCGAGTATATTTAAAAATACTAACAAAAGCAAAAAAGTTTGCAAAATATTCGAAACAAAACCACCTGCTTTTGCAACAGCAAGAAAAACAGAATTTCTAAATACAATCGAGGGAAAAACGAACTGCAAAAGAAAAACTAAATACCCTTTTAAAATATTCAACAAAGGAAGCCACGGCTAAAACAACTAGAGAAAAAAAGGGGTAAAGTCGTCGTCGCTGGCAATTGCATGCTTGTCAAGTACATTTAGCAAATTCTTTTTGAAGGCGTGTACTTTTTTTTTTGCTTTTTGCTGATACTGTATATGTGGTTTCTAGCATTTTGCATTTGAGGTAAGAAGGCAGAAAAAAGCTGTCAAAATTGTATATTTCTTTGGCAATTTATGGCCACAATAACTAAAAATGATTTGGATTTGAAAGTTTGCTCTAATTTTACCTCATATTAAATTAGAAAGAGATTACAGATTTAAAAAGGTTATGTAAATAAAGAAAATACAATTGCTCGAAAAATCGAAGTTTGAAACAAATTTTTGCTTAAATTCTAGTTCAGTTCTAGTTCAGTTCTAGTTCAGTTCTAGTTCAGTTCTAGTTCAGTTCTAGTTCAGTTCTAGTTCAGTTCTAGTTCTAGTTCAGTTCTAGTTCAGTTCTAGTTCAGTTCTAGTTCAGTTCTAGTTCAGTTCTAGTTCAGTTCTAGTTCAGTTCTAGTTCAGTTCTAGTTCAGTTCTAGTTCAGTTCTAGTTCAGTTCTAGTTCAGTTCTAGTTCAGTTCTAGTTCAGTTCTAGTTCAGTTCTAGTTCAGTTCTAGTTCAGTTCTAGTTCAGTTCTAGTTCAGTTCTAGTTCAGTTCTAGTTCAGTTCTAGTTCAGTTCTAGTTCAGTTCTAGTTCAGTTCTAGTTCAGTTCTAGTTCAGTTCTAGTTCAGTTCTAGTTCAGTTCTAGTTCAGTTCTAGTTCAGTTCTAGTTCAGTTCTAGTTCAGTTCTAGTTCAGTTCTAGTTCAGTTCTAGTTCAGTTCTAGTTCAGTTCTAGTTCAGTTCTAGTTCAGTTCTAGTTCAGTTCTAGTTCTAGTTCAGTTCTAGTTCAGTTCTAGTTCAGTTCTAGTTCAGTTCTAGTTCAGTTCTAGTTCAGTTCTAGTTCAGTTCTAGTTCAGTTCTAGTTCAGTTCAGTTCTAGTTCAGTTCTAGTTCAGTTCTAGTTCAGTTCTAGTTCAGTTCTAGTTCAGTTCTAGTTCAGTTCTAGTTCAGTTCTAGTTCAGTTCTAGTTCAGTTCTAGTTCAGTTCTAGTTCAGTTTCTAGTTCAGTTCTAGTTCAGTTCTAGTTCAGTTCTAGTTCAGTTCTAGTTCATTCTAGTCATTTCTAGTTCAGTTCTAGTTCATTCTATTTCACAAGTTCCTATTTCGTTCTAAGTTCAGTCTATTTCATTTCTAGTTTAGTTCGGTTCGTTCTAATTCGTTCTAGTTCAGTTTCTAGTTCAGTTCTCGTCAGGTCTACTTTCAGTTTCTATCATTTCGACTTCAGTTTCAAGTTCAGTTCTACTTCAGTTTACTTCAGTTCCTACTTCAGTTTTCTACTTCAGTTCAGAAGTGATTACAGGTTAAGCCTTTTTCTTTCTCTTAGAACTTTTATAAAGAATACATCAATTTTAGGTTTTCCGAGTTAAAAAAAAATTATATTGTTGAAAATAATCTGTTCACAGCTTTGTTTCAATTGATGATTGTAAAATTGTCATGTAATCAAATAATGAACTCACCTGTTAGCTTTCTTGAAATTTGATGTTTATTATAAGTCTAATGAAAATATGTATTTTCATATTTTCGATATTCGTACATATTTTGCTCTTTAATTAATATTTTTAATAAATTTAAATTAACACTTTTTTGACCTATTTAAACTATACAGACTGACATCAACATACTAAGTATTTAATTAAAAATTTAATTTAATTTTAGTTTTTCCTTTTAAATTTTCTATTTCCTCAAAATATAATTTAAAATTAAAGCTTTTTGCCATTTCCGTATTCCACTAACTTTTAATTGAAAAAAACATGTGGCATCTCTATTTCCATTTCTATAGAGATTTGATTATTTCACTATTACATTACTCTCATTAGAAATTATAAAGTTTACAAAAACAACAGCGCAAAATTTCTTTACTCTTATACAAACCCTTCCCCTAACTCTCTTCTTTATTTCTTTACTTTTTACTTCTTTTCTTTTTTTGCATTTTTTTCTGTATGCGCCAACGAATGGAAAAACTAAAGCGACAAGTGACCGGCTCTTTTTTGCATGCAATTTCATTTCAACTTCCAACACTTTTTTCACTAATTTAAACAAAACTTTTCAACGAAATTTTTACACACAATTATTAACAAACATTTAAATTACATATTTATGCAAAAATATTTTAATTTTATTTATTTTTTATCCCAATTTTTCAATTATTAAACGACACTAATCATTAGACAACCGAACACTTGTGAAATTTTACGAAAACTAAAAAGGAATGCAAATAAGAAGAGATTATTACTGTCGTTGTTGGTTTTATTACATGTATTCTATTGCTTAATGCAAGTGTTTTTGTTGTTGTTATAACTATTGTTGTTCTAACTGAGTGTATACCTTAGGGAGAGGCAGTATTTGGGAGATAAGTGAGATGCGTAATAGAGTTAAATGAAGTAAATAAACTAGGTGATTGGTATTCGTTTGGAAGTATTTATCTGTCAATATTTTGTATGCATTTTGACAGTTTAAGTATAAAAACTAATCAATGGTGATGAGTTAGAGTTATGCAGAAATGCATTTATATTTGCGCCTAAAAGATGCAAAGAGAGGCGTTTTTATATGAAAAGTGAAAATGGGATATTTAGTGGGAAGAAAGACAAAGTGGGTCTAATGAAATAAAGCAACAAGAGTTTTTCATCACTTATTTACTACAAGATTGTCATAACTCAAAAAACCTCTTTTCAAGAAAAACAGGTTAAGCAAAAATAATTAACAAAAATAATTGTTTGCATTTGAAAGGAACTACAGTTTATTTAAAATTTTTGTAAAATAGGTAACCTTTTAAAAGAAAACAGATTTTCTTTAAAAACTCGACTTTGATGCAAAATTGCAGTGATCACAGATTTTCTGCTTTTTTTCTCAATTAGATACTTTAAAAAAAAATATTATGTGATTTGAAATTTTTCATTTAAAATAAAATGTTTGAAAATAATCTGATCACAACTTTTTTCAATTGCATAATTTTGAAATGTTCATTAAAAAATTCGGAAAAAAATAAAAATTTTATAAAAAATAAAATTGATCAGAAATCTACACTGTTTTCCAAATTGAATGCGTTTTAAATGATCTTGATACAATTTAAAATGTTGCATAAAATTTAAGATTTCTAAAGAGAAATTAAATAAATATAGATTTTCATTATTTTGTCAATTAAATTCGTTTTTAAAGAACTAGAGCACATCTATGTTTTTTACATAAAAATAGATCTTTTTAATTGAAAATTGAAGTGATTGCAGAAAAATGAAAAGATCACCAATGTTTTCTATTTGAATTAATTAAATTTTTAAGGAATTATTTAAAGTTCGAAGAAAATTTAAAAAGAATTAAAGAGATTGTTATAATTAATGTTTTACTAAATGAGTGTGCATAGTATGCACTGCATACTTATGAGAGAGGAAATGAGTGAGAATATCGTGAGAAATTTTTAAAATGTAAATTTATTAAACAAACTTATAGGCATTTGGTATTTCTTTATTGGTTTTAGAGGAAGTTGTTGAAAAGGAAATGGAAACAGATATGTGTGGTTTCTAAAGAAGAAAATAAATAAGAATACTTTTAGGAATAGAATAATAATGACTTTGTGAGTTATAACATTCTTATCAAATAGACAATTTTTCATAGAAATAAAATAAAATTTTTATTTAATAAAAGAGAAATCAATGTTTTAAACATGATTTAGTTAAAAATAACCTACATATGTATGGACTAGAGTTTATAATTTTCTAGATTTTTTTTAATACCAAGAATTGAATGTGAAACATTGTATTTTAATTCCACAAAAATGTATACAATGTTTCAATACATAATAATATGCAAAAATTAATAACAAAAAACATTTTATTTAACCATTTCTTTACCATCAAAATGTTATAAAATAATGTAAAGAAATATCAGATTCTTATTGTTTCTTAATTTTAAGCTTTTCTAAAGAAATCATTACGATCGCAAGGGCAACTATTGCTGTATTTTATTTTTCAGAAAAGGTAAAACTTAAATTCCACATTTTGAACTTTTAGTCCTTGAAACTAGATTTACATTTACTTTAAGTTATAAAAATTATTCTGGAAGAATTTAGGGTAATAGTACTACGTTAACCTGGTGGCGCCACGGCTCTAAAGTGGAAGATGACTTTTGTAAAAAATTTAACTCTGAATGTATGATTTTAGATGTGAATAGCAAATGATTTGAATATATATGCAATTATCATTATAATAAGATATAAAACACAGAAATTGGTTAAAAATTGTAACACCAAATTTTTAAATGAGAATGTCTACAGAAAATTTTATACATTTTTGGGAAAACTCTAATAAAACTATGTCATTACATTAGAGATATTCTTTTTTTTCTTTAATATAAATAATCATGTATTCAGTAGATAACGTAAACCTTCTTTTAGGGTTATAGTCATAAATGGCAAACTATTCAGATGGCGGTTTTAAACCTTTAATTTCAAACTTTGAAACATTTTGTTAAACAATTTTAAAGGTATTAGAAGATCTCCATCTGTTTTAGGGGCAACAATTAAGGGAATAAATTTGTTCAAAAATTAGATGAAAAACTCCCATAAATTAGTAATAACTGAGCTTTGAATTTTGAGGATTTCGAACAAAACTATTGTTTTGTTAAAATCTTTGGAAATTAGTCTTTTCTTTATTGTTATTCATTTTATATAAAACCTTTTTAGAATATAAAAGTCCATATAACAAGAAATATATAGCTGAAATTTTAGTAAAATCGAACAATGCCAATCAATAAACTATAAAAGTCAAAATCAAGTTATGCAATATTGGAAAATGTTCATGAAACTGTAGTATTTAGCTTTCAACCGATTTGAATTAAATTGGCGAAATATATCATATAAAGATATACATATATTTATAATAGCATGGAAAATAAACAAAATAATCCTTAATTTATTCTCCTAATTGTATAAAATTTTCATTATACTATATGAACTAAATGATCAATACCAAATACAGCGTGAAAATTTTGCATGATAAAGAGAAAACGATATCAGATTAGGGTTCAGCAGCTAAAAATACATAAAATTTGTTTTAAAAGTTTTTCCAAATCTTAATTTCATATTGATACAACTTGTTTAAAAATCAAAAATAATAACAGTTTTTAATAACTGTTTTGATAACAGAAATACATCTTTTTTAAAAAAAGAAAAAATAAAAAATAAATTAGATTAAAGCCCAAAATTTATTATTATTCTTTAAGACAGAGATTTCCGTAAAAAGACCACGTTCATTTAACAAATCAATGAGACTTGTAAAGTTGTAGTATAGTATTCAAATCTAAATTAAATTCAATCAAATAGAAGACTCACCCGGTTAGCAGCAATATGTATATATTTCAGGAAATTTGTTGTTTGTTATAAATTTATTTTATTTTTACATTTTCTTTATATTTGCGCTATTTAATTAATATTTTTAATAAATTTAAATTTAACACTTTTTTGAACTTTTTATTATACAGACAGACTTTAACATACTATTTGATTTAAGATTTAATTTTAATTTTTTTTCCTTTTAAATTTTCTATTTGCCAAATAAGATTTATATTTTTCTTGAATATTTGATTTAAATTTAACGCTTTTTGCCATTTTTTAATTTCACTAACTTTAAATATGTGGCATCTCTATTTCCATTTCTATAGAGATTTGATTATTTCACTATTACATTACTCTTGTTGGATATAATAAACTTTACAAAAACAACAGCGCAGAATTTCTTAACTCTCATGCACACCCTTCTCCCAACACACTTCCTTATTACTTTTCTTTCTACTTTTTTCTTTTTTTGCATTTTTTTTCCGTATGCGCCAACGAATGGAAAAACTAAAGCGACAAGTGACCGGCTTTCTTTTGCATGAAATTTCATTTCAACTTCCAACACTTTTTTCACTAATTTAAACAAAACTTTTCAACGAAATTTTTACACACAATTATTAACAAACATTTAAATTACATATTTTTGCAAAAATATTTTAATTTTATTTAATATTTAACGCGATTTATTAATTATTAAATGACACTAATCATTAAACAGCCGAACACTTGTGAAATTTTACGAAAACTAAAAAGGAATGCAAATAAGAAGAGATTATTACTGTCGTTGTTGTTGTTATTACATGTATTCTATTGCCTAGTGCAGGTGTTTTTGTTGTTGCTATAACTATTGTTGTTCTAACTGAGTGTATACTTTAGGGAGAGGCAGTAAGTGAGAGATTGATTATTGAGAGGCGCAATAGAGTTAAATGAAGTTACTAAACAAGATGATTGGCATTCGGTTGAAAGTATTCAACTGTCAATATTTTTGTATGCATTTTGACAGTTTTAGTACACTTAACATCATATATAAAAAATAAGAAATGGTGATTAGCTAAAGTTTTGCACAATTGCATTTATTTTTGCGCCTAAAAGATGCAATGAGAGGAGTTTTTATATGAGTGAAAATGGAATATTTATTGGGAAGAAAGACAAAGTGGGTCAAATGAAATACAACAACAAGAGTTTTTTGTGCGCCAACGAATACCCAACTAAAGCAACAAGTAACCGGCTTTTTCTTTGCATGCAATTTCTTTCCAAGTTCCAACACTTTTTTCACTAATTTAAACAAAACTTTTCAACGAAATTTTTACATACAATTATTAACAAACATTTAAATTACATATTTATGCAAAAATATTTTAATTTTATTTACTATTTAACGCGTTTTTTGAATTATTAAACGACACTAATCATTAGACAACCGAACACTTGTGAAATTTTACGAAAACTAAAAAGGAATGCAAACGAGAAGAGATTATTACTGTCGTTGTTGTTGTTATTACATGTATTCTATTGCCTAGTGCTAGTGTTTTTGTTGTTTCCATAACTATTGTTTTTCTAAATGTGTGTATACTTAAGTGAGAGGCAGTTGGTGGGAGATTGATTATTGAGATGCGTAATAGAGTTAAATGAAGCAACTAAACAAGATGATTGGGATTCGGTTGAAATTTTTTAACTGTCAAAATTTTTGTATGCATTTTGATAGTTTTAGTATACTTAACTTCATATATAAAAACTAATAAATGGCGATTAGTTAAAGTTTTGGATAATTGCATTTATTTTTGCGCCTAAAAGATGCCAAGAGAGGAGTTTTTACATGAGTGAAAATGGTATATTTATGGGGAAGAAAGACAAAGTCGGTCAAATGAAATATAGCAACAAGAGATTTTTATGCGCCAACGTGACCGGCTCTTTTTTGCATGCAATTTCTTTCCAACTTCCAACACTTTTTTCACTAATTTAAACAAAACTTTACACCGAAAATTTTACACACAATTATTAACAAACATTTAAATTACATATTTATGCAAAAATATTTTAATTTTATTTAATATTTAACGCGATTTATTAATTATTAAACGACACTAATCATTAAACATCCGAACACTTGTGAAATTTTACGAAAACTAAAAGGAATGCAAATAAGAAGAGATTATTACTGTCGTTGTTGTTGTTATTACATCTATTCTATTGCCTGGTGCCAGTGTTTTTGTTGTTGCCAAAATTATTGTAGTTCTAAATGTGTGTATACTTGAGTGAGAGGCGGTAAGTGGGAGATTGATTATTGAGACGCGCAATAGAGTTAAATAAAGTAACTAAACAAGATGATTGGCATTCGGTTGAAAGTATTCAACTGTCAATATTTTTGTATGTATTTTGACAGTTTAAGTATACTTAACTTCATATATAAAAACTAATCAATGGTTATTAGCTAGAGTTTTACAGAAATGCATTTATTTTTGCTCCTAAAAGATGCAAAGAGAGGAGTTTTTATATGAGTGAAAATGGGATATTTAGCAGGAAGAAAGGCAAAGTGGGTCAAATGAAATAAAGTTTTTTATCACTTATTTACTACAAGACTGTTATAACTCAAAAAATAACGTTTCAAGAAAAACGGGTTAGATAAAAATAATTAACAATAAAAAAAAATAAACATATGATAAATTTTGTTCCTTTACTTAGTTTGCTTGTTTATACAGACAAAACAGAACAAGTACAACAAGTTTCGAATGAGGCTGTGTGTTGTTATTGTCTAAAATGTACCCTGCAATTTGACAAAGAATCAATGCGTCCGACTGTGATTTTAACTAACGTCCAATCACCAGGTTGGCTCTAAGTCGTCTTTCGTCACGGATGTACTCTTTGGTAACGAGGGTGAAGATAATCGTCACTTTAGTGTCCCCTTTGTAAGCGAGAGAGAGGACACTTAAAAAGCACTTGTCTGCCTTTTCCTAATCTATGGGGTGACGATTGACTTCCTCGTAGGACAAGCACATGTTAAAATAGCTAGTCACCTGGACTGTTGGTGGCTAGGTTTATCCCTATGTAGTAGATTAAATAGGGAGTTCGGGACTGTCCGACCGAACTGCTGGGTACAGCCCGGATTAAGTTAGATTCTATAAATGTAGACTTGTTGGTACTTTTTCGTTCCTCAAAAGGCACTTTTTGAATTTTCTATAACATTGAATATAGAAACATAAAATTAAGCATGTAGGGCCTTGACTAAGTAAGAACATATAAAAGGGGACTTATTGGTACTTTTTCGTTCTACAAAAGGTACTTTTTGAATTTTCTATAATATTGAACCTAGAAACTAAGTATGTAGACATGAATATAGAGTTCGGCGTAAATTTGAATCTATAAAAGGGGAGCTTTTGGTCTACAAAAGAAGACTTTCTTTTGTCGAAGAAATGATGAAGGATATAGAAGATCCGGTACAGCCGAATATTGAAGTATTACTTGTTCATTTCTAGTTCAGTACTAGTTCATTTCTAGTTCAGTTCTAATTTAGTTCTAGTTTTATTCTAGTTTATAAAATTAAATTACATTTTCTGATTACTTCATTATTTACTATAAAGTATTCTTTTTACTTTAAAAGAGATTAAATCATTAAAGTCATTAACATGTTAAGTAGAGTATTAGCAGCACATTTACACTAAAACACTAAGATATATATTTGCTAAACTTCTGTTAAAAATACACATAAATACTTAAATGATTTTGTTAAAGAAACTTTTAAACACAAACCTAAAGAAAAACAAAACCACTTAGTAAAATGCAAGAAGTCTCTTTCACCAGCTATAAATACACAAGTCTTTTCACACACACTTTTCTACTCGAGACCAGACCTAACTTGGTAGCCGGCAAATAATTCTATAAAGCCTTTAGCAACATTTAAAATTAAAATACTATAACATTTTTTGTTGTAAAATGTGCGTGAACTCTTGCACATGTTGCCTTAACAATTGTACAATGAAAAGTTAATGTCTCCTGTTTACATTTTAGATGAGACTCGCCTTCTTGCAACACAACAAACAAACTGCTCAATAATAAACTGCTAAGCAAAATGCATGTCCCATGTCCTTTCATATTAGAAGTAATAAAATTATTCTACTTAAAAACAATTTATGCAAATTACATAAACCCTTCATTCATACCAACTGCAAATACATATCCTAGAAAAAGGACTTACAAGTACATGTCCTTTTGCAAACAAATAGTAAATGTGTTAGTGAACTTTGTCTATAAATTTCATGAGACAATATCAAAGACGGATTTGACTGCAATTGGTTAAAGGTCACTTTGTGTTATTTGTAATGAATGGTTTGATATTATTATTATTGTCTTTCGTATGTTATTGTTGCTTTGTAAGCTGTTAGGAATGCGGACAACTAATAAAGATCAATTAATACAAGTGAATGTCTTGATAGTTAAATGGTTATAAGTTGAGAGGCAGACGTACACACATATTGTAGATGTGATAAAGTTAACAAGTCAATAAGAGGATTAAAGGTGGAAATTGGTTTTCTCCAATTTATGTGTGGAAGAGATTAAAGTTAAAATCGATAGCTGCAAATACTTAAAGAAAGAATGGAAAACAGGACTACAACAGGATATGCACACAACTTGAACGAAACTAGAACAGAACTAGATTAGAATTAGAACAGTACTAGAATAAAACCAGAAAAATTACAACTTACAGAACGAAATAGTACCAAAATTAATTTATCTGAATGTTTAATTTTATGTTTCTAAGTTCAATATTATAGAAAATAAAAAAAAGTACTTTTATAGATTCAAACTTACTCCGGGCTCTACATGCTTAATTACATGTTACAAGGTTCAAAGTTATAGAAAATTAGAAAGTACCTTTTGCAGAAGAAAAAATTACTTAAAATACCCATTTTATACATAGGTTTTAACTTACTTCGAGCTCTACATGCTTGATTTCATATCTCTAGGTTCAATTTTATAGAAAAATTCAAAAAGTACCTTTTGAAGAACGAAAAAATACCAAAAAGTACCATTTTATAGGATATCCCTTACTCCGAGCTATACATGATTAATTTTATGTTTCTATGTTCAGTAATATAGAAATTTCAGAAAGTACTTTTAAGAACGAAAAAACACCCCTTTTATAGAATCTCGCTTACTCCGGGCTCTACATGCTTAATTTTATGTTTCTATATTCAATGTTATAGAAAATTATAAAAGTACCTTTTTTTAAAAAAGTCCCCTTTTATAGAATCTCGCTTACTCCGGGCTCTGAACGCTTAATATCATGTTTATAGGTTCAATATTATATAAAATTAAAAGGTACCTTTTGAAAAGCGAAAAAGTACCAAAAAGTCTCATTTTATAGGTTCTCAGCTACTCCTGGCTCTACATGCTTAATTTCATGTTTTTTTTTTTGGTTCTATTTTATAGGAAATTCAAAAAGTATCTTTTGAAGAACAAAAAAGTATCAACAAATCCCCATTTATAGACTCTTACTTAACTCGGGATGTACATTCTAGACAATAACAGCACACAGCCTCATTCGTAACTTGTTGTACTTGTTCTGTTTTGTCTGTATAAACAAGCAAACTAAGTACAAGAACAAAATTTATCATATTTTTTTATTGTTAATTATTTTTGTCTTAACGCGTTTTTTTTTTTTTGAAAAGATATTTTTTGAGTTATGACAGTCTTGCAGTAACAAAGGGATAAAAAAACTCTTGTTGCTGTATTTCATTTGACCCACTTTGTTCATCCCACTAAAAATTCCATTTTCACTTTTCATATAAAAACTCCTCTCTTTGCATCTTTTAGGCGCAAATATAAATGCATTTCTGCAAAACTCTAGCTAATCACCATTGATTAGTTTTTATATATGAATTTAATTATACTTAAACTGTCAAAATACATACAAAAATATTGACAGTTGAATACTTTCAACCGAATGACAATCATCTTGTTTAGTTACTTCATTTAACTCTATTACGCATCTCAACAATCTCCCACTTACTGCCTTTCACTCAAGTATACACACATTTAGAAAAGCAATAGTTATGGAAACAACAAAAACAACAAAAAAACTAGGCAATAGAATAGATGTAATAACAACAACAACGACAGTAATAATCTCTTCTTAATAGCATTCCTTTTTAGTTTTCGTAAAATTTCACAAGTGTTCGGTTGTTTAATGATTAGTGTCGTTTTATAATTAATAAATCGCGTTAAATATTAAATAAAATTAAAATATTTTTGCATAAATATGTAATTTAAATGTTTGTTAATAATTGTGTGTAAAAATTTCGTTGAAAAGTTTTGTTTAAATTAGTGAAAAAAGTGTTGGAAGTTGGAAATGAAATTGCATGCAAAAAAGAGCCGGTCACTTGTTGCTTTAGTTTGTCCATTTGTTGGCGCATAAAAAACTCTTGTTGTTGTATTTCCCACTTTGACCCACTTTGTCTTTCTTTCCACTAAATATCCCATTTTCACTCATATAAAAACTCCTCTCTTGGCGTCTTTTAGGCGCAAAAATAAATGCATTTCTGCAAAACTCTAGCTAATCGCCATTTATTAGTTTTTATATATGAAGTTAAGTATACTAAAACTGTCAAAATGTACACAAAAATTTTGACAGTTAAAAAATTTCAAGCGAATCCCAATCATCTTATTTATTTACTTCATTTAACTCTATTACGCATCTCAATAATCAATCTCCCACTAACTGCCTCTCACTTAAGTATACACTCAGTTAGAACAACAATTGTTATGGAAACAACAAAAACACCTGCACTAGGCAATAGAATACATGTAATAACAACAACAACGACAGTAATAATCTCTTCTTATTTGCATTCCTTTTTAGTTTTCGTAAAATTTCACAAGTGTTCGGTTGTTTAATGATTAGTGTCGTTTTATAATTAAAAAATCATGATAAAAAATAAATAAAATTAAAATATTTTTGCATAAATATGTAATTTAAATGTTTGTTAATAATTGTGTGTAAAAATTTCGTTGAAAAGTTTTGTTTAAATTGGTGAAAAAAGTGTTGGAAGTTGGAAAGAAATTGCATGCAAAAAAGAGCCGGTCACTTGTCGCTTTAGTTTGGTTATTCGTTGGCGCATACAGAAAAAAATACAAAAAAAGAAAAAAGTAGAAAGAAAACTAATAAGGCAGTGTGTTGGGAGAAGGGTGTGCATGAGAGTTAAGAAATTCTGCGCTGTTGTTTTTGTAAAGTTTATTATTTCCAACAAGAAATGGAAATAGAGATGCCACATATATAAAGTGAAATAAAAAAAATGGCAAAAAGCGTTAAATTTAAATCAAATATTCAAGAAAAATATAAATCTTATTTGGCAAATAGAAAATTTAAAAGGAAAAAAATTAAAATGAAATCTTAAATCAAATATGTAGTATGTTAAAGTCTGTCTGTATAATAAAAAGTTCAAAAAAGTGTTAAATTTATTAAAAATATTAATTAAGTAGCAAAATATAAAGAAAATGTAAAAATACATATTTTCATTAGAATTTATAACAAACAACAAATTTCCAGAAATATATATTGCTGCTAACCGGGTGAGTCTTCTATTTGATTGAATTTAATTATCTGACTTAAAGAATAATAATAAATTTTGGGCTTTTCTAATTTATTTTTTATTTTTTCTTTTTTTTTTTAAAGATGTATTTCTGTAAGCAAAACAGTTATTAAAAACTGTTATTATTTTTGATTTTTAAACAAGTTGTATCAATATGAAATTAAGATTTGGAAAAACTTTTAAAACAAATTGGACTAGATTTTATGTATTTTTAGCTGCTGAACCCTAATCTGATATCGTTTTCTCTTTATCATGCTAAATTTTCATGCTGTATATGATATTGAACATTTAGTTCATGTAGTATAACGAAAATTTTATACAATTAGGAGAATATATTAAGGATTAATTTTGTTTATTTTCCATGCTATTATAAATATATATCTTTATGTGATATATTTCGCCAGTTTAATTCAAATCGGTGGAAAACTAAATAATATTTTTCTACAGTTTCATGAACATTTTCCAATATGTATTGCATAACTTGATTTTGACTTTTATAGTTTATGGATTAGCATTGTTCGATTTTACTAAAACTTCAGCTATATATTTCTTCTTATATGGACTTTTATATTCTAAAAAGGTTTTATATAAAATGAATAACAATAAAGAAAAGACTAATTTCCAAAGATTTTAACAAACCAATAGTTTTGTTCGAAATTCTCATAATTCAAAGCACAGTTATTGCTAATCTATGGGAGTTATTCATCTAATTTTTGAACAAATTTATTCCCTTAATAGTTTCCCATAAATCAGACGAATATTTTCCAATAACAAAACCTTTAAAAATTGTTTAACAAAATGTTTAAAATTTTGAAATTGAAGGTTTAAAACCGCCATCTGAATAGTTTTCCATTTATGTCTGTAACCCAAAACTAAGGTTTAAGTTATCTAATGAATATATGAGTTTCTATTATTAAAGAAAATATGAATATCTCTAATGTAATGACTTATTAGAGTTTTCCCAAAAATGTATACAATTTTCTGTAGCCATTCTCATTTAAAAATTTTGTGTTACAATTTTTGACCAATTTCTGTGTTTTATATCTTATTATAATGATAATTGCATCTATATTCCAATCATTTGCTATTCACATCTAAAAACATACATTTAGAGCTAAATTTTTTACAAAAATCATCTACCATTTTAGAGCCGTGGCGCCACCAAGTTAACGTAGTACTATTACCACAAATTCTTCCAGAATAATTTTTATAACTTAAAGTAAATGTAAATCTAGTTTCAAGGACTAAAATTTCAAAATGTGGAAAAATGTTGGATGATATGTGATTTCGTTTAGAAAGAAATTTTAGTTTTACCTTTTCTGAAAAGGAAAATGCAGCAATAGTTGCCCTTGCGATCGTAATGGATTCTTTAGAAAAGTTTAGAATTAAGAAGCAATAACAATCAGATATTTCTTTACATTATTTTATCACATTCTGATGATAAAGAAATGGTTAAATAAAATGTTTTTTGTTTTTAATTTTTGCATATTATTATGTATTGGAACAGTGTGTACATTTTTTTGGAATTAAAATACAATGTTTTCAATTTAATACTTGGTATTAAAAAAGTCTAGAAAATTATAAACTCTAGTCCATACATAAATATGTATTTCATTTTTAACCAAAACATGTTTAAAACATTGATTTCTCTTTTATGAAATCAAAATTTTCTTTAATTTCTATGAAAAATTGTTTATTTTATAAAAATTTTACAACTCACGAAGTCAATATTGTGTAACTCCTAAAAATAGTCTTACTTATTTTCTTCTTTAGAGACCACACATATCTGTTTCCATTTCCTCTAAAACAATTGAAGAAATACCAAATGCCTATAAGTTTGTTTAATAAATTTACATTTTAAACATTTCTCACGATATTCTCACTCACTTCCTCTCTCATAAGTATGCACACTCATTTAGTATAACATTAATTATAACAATCTCTTTAATTCTTTTTAAATTTTCGTTGAACTTTAAATAATTCCTTAATAATTTAATTTATTCAAATAGAAAACATTTGTGATGGCTTTATTTTACTGCAATCACTTCAATTTTCCATTAAAAAATTGATTTTTATCTAAAAAACTTAGTTCATTTAAAACGAATTTAATTGACAAAATAAAGAAAATCTATATTTATTTAATTTCTCTTTAGAAATCTTAATTTATATGAAACATTTTAAATTGTATCAAGATCATTTAAAACGCATTCAATTTAGAAAACAGTGTAGATCTCTGATCAATTTTATTTTCTATAAAATTTCTATTTTTTTTCGAATTTTTTAATGAAAAATTCAAAATTATGCAATTGAAAAAAGCAGTGAAGAAACTATTTTCAAATATTTTATTTTAAATGAAAAATTTCAAATCACATAATATTTTGTTTAAAAAGTATCTATCTAATTGAGAAAAAAGCAAAAATCTGTGATCTCTGCAATTTTGCATCAAAATTTTTTTAAAAAATCTGTTTTCTTTTAAAAGCCAATTTTTTTTACAAAAATTTTAAATTAACTCTAGTTCCTTTCATATGTAAACAGTTATTATTGTTAATTATTTTTGCTTAACGCGTTTTTCTTCAAACGTTGTTTTTTGAGTTATGACACTCTTGTAGTAAACAAGCGATAAAAGAACTCTTGTTGCTAAATTTCATTTGACCCACTTTGTCTCTCTTGCCTTTAAAAATTTTAATTTTTACTTTTCATATAAAAACTCCTCTCTTTGCATCTTTTAGGCGCAAATATAAATGCATTTCTGCAAAACTCCAGCTAATCACCATTTATTAGTTTTTATATATGAAGTTAAGTATACTAAAACTGTCAAAATGCATACAAAAATATTGACAGTTAAATATTTTCAAGCGAATGCCAATCATCTTGTTTATTTACTTCATTTAACTCTATTACGCATCTCACTTATCTCCCACTTACTGCCTCTCACTTAAGTATACACTCAGTTAGAACAACAATAGTTATGGAAACAACAAAAACACCTGCACTAAGCAATAGAATACATGTAATAACAACAACAACGGCAGTAATAATCTCTTCTTATTTGCATTCCTTTTTAGTTTTCGTAAAATTTCACAAGTGTTCGGTTGTTTAATGATTGGTGTCGTTTTATAATTAATAAATCGCGTTAAATATTAAATAAAATTAAAATATTTTTGCATAAATATGTAATTTAAATGTTTGTTAATTATTGTGTGTAAAAATTTCGTTGAAAAGTTTTGTTTAAATTAGTGAAAAAAGTGTTGGAAGTTGAAATGAAATTGCATGCAAAAAGAGCCGGCCGCTTCTTGCTTTAGTTTGGTTATTCGTTGGCGCATACACAAAAAAATGCAAAAAAAGAAAAGGAGTAAAAAGTAATGAAATAAAGAAGAGAGTTAGGGGAGGGGTTTGTATAAGAGTAAAGAAATTCTGCGCTTTTTTGTAAAGTTTATTATTTCTAATGAGAGTAATGTAATAGTGAAATAATCAAATCTCTATAGAAATGGAAACAGTGATGCCACATGTTTTTTTCATTTAAAAGTTAGTGGAATAAGGAAATGGCAAAAAGTGTTAATTTTAAATTATATTTTGAGCAAAAAAATAAATATTATTTAGCTAATAGAAAATTTAAAAGGAAAACATAAAATAAAATCTTAAATCAAATAGTATGTTGAAGTCAGTCTGTATAATAAATAGGTCAAAAAGTGTTAAATTTAAATTTAATAAAATTATAAATTAAAGAGCAAAACATGTACGAATTTAGAAAATGTCAAAATCCATATTTTCATTTGACTTTATAACAAACAACTTTCAAGAAAGCTAACAGGTGAGTTCATTTTGATTACATGAAAATTTTACAATCATCCAGTTGAAAAAGCTGTGAACAGATTATTTTCAAAATATAATTTTAAATCGAAAACCTAAAACTAGATGTTATTTCTTTATAAAAGTATCTAATTGAGAAAGGAAGAAAAATCTGTAATCACTTCTGAACTGAACTAGAACTGAACTAGAACTGAACTAGAACTGAACTAGAACTGAACTAGAACTGAACTAGAACTGAACTAGAACTGAACTAGAACTGAACTAGAACTGAACTAGAACTGAACTAGAACTGAACTAGAACTGAACTAGAACTGAACTAGAACTGAACTAGAACTGAACTAGAACTGAACTAGAACTGAACTAGAACTGAACTAGAACTGAACTAGAACTGAACTAGAACTGAACTAGAACTGAACTAGAACTGAACTAGAACTGAACTAGAACTGAACTAGAACTGAACTAGAACGAACTAGAACTGAACTAGACTGAACTAGAACTGAACTAGAAACTGAACTAGAACTGAACTAGACGGACGAGAACTATAGACTGAACTAGAACTGAACTAGAACTGAACTAGAACTGAACTAGAACTGAACTAGAACTGAACTAGAACTGAACTAGAACTGAGACTGACTAGAACTGAACTAGAACTGAACTAAACTGAACTAGAACTGAACTAGAACTGAACTAGGACTGAACTAGAACTGAACTAGAACTGAACTAGAACTGAACTAGAACTGAACTAGAACTGAACTAGAACTGAACTAGAACTGAACTAGAACTGAACTAGAACTGAACTAAACTGAACTAGAATGACTAGAACTGAACTAGAACTGAACTAGAACTGACTAGAACTGAACTAGAACTGAACTAGAACTGAACTAGAAACTAACTGAACTAGGAACTGAATCTAGAACTGAACATAAGAACTGAACTAGAACTGAACTAGAATGAACTAGAACTGATTAGAACTGAACGAGAACTGAACTAGAACTTGAATCTAGAACTGAACTAGAACTGGAACTAGAACTGAACATAGACTGAAACTGAGAACTGAACTAGAACTGAACTAGAAACTGAACTAGGAAGAACTAGAACTGAACTAGAACTTGAACTAGAACTGAGACTGAACTAGAACTGAACTAGAACTGAACTAGAACTGACTAGAACTGAACTAGAACTGAACTAGAACTGAACTAGAACTGAACTAGAACTGAACTAGAACTGAAACTAGAACTGAACTAGAACTGAAACTAGAACTGAACTAGACTGAACTATAACTGAACTAGAACTGAACTAGAACTGAACTAGAACTGGAACTAACTGAACTAGAACTGAACTAGAACTGAACTAGAACTGAACTAGAACTGAACTAGGAACTGAACTAGAACTGAACTAGAATGAACTAGAACTGAACTAGAACTGAACTAGAACTGAACTAGAACTGAACTAGAACTGAACTAGAACTGACTAGAACTGAACTAGAACTGAACTAGAACTGAACTAGAACTGAACTAGAACTGAACTAGAACTTGAACTAGAACTGAAACTAGAACTGAACTAGAACTGAACTAGAACTGAACTAGAACTGAACTAGAACTGAACTAGAACTGAACTAGAACTGAACTAGAACTGAACTAGAACTGAACTAGACTGAACTAGAACTGAACTAGAACTGAACTAGAACTGAACTAGAACTGAACTAGGAACTGAACTAGAACTGAACTAGAACTGAACTAGAACTGAAAGAAACTGAACTAGAACTAGAACTAGAACTGAACTAGAACTAGAACTGAACTAGAACTGAACTAGAACTGAACTAGAACTGAACTAGAACTGAACTAGAACTGAACTAGAACTGAACTAGAACTGAACTAGAACTGAACTAGAACTGAACTAGAATGAACTAGAACTGAACTAGAACTGAACTAGAACTGAACTAGAACTGAACTAGAACTGAACTAGAACTGAACTAGAACTGAACTAGACTGAACTAGAACTGAACTAGAACTGAACTAGAACTGAACTAGAACTGAACTAGAACTGAACTAGAACTGAACTGAACAATGAACTAGAACTGAACTAGAACTGAACTAGAACTGAACTAGAACTGAACTAGAATTGAACTAGAACTAAACTAGAACTGAACTAGAACTGAACTAGAACTGAACTGGAACTGAACTAGAACTGAACTAGAACTGAACTAGGACTGAACTAGAACTGAACTAGAACTGAACTAGAACTGAACTAGAACTGAACTAGAACTGACTAGAACTGAACTAGAACTGAACTTAGAACTGAACTAGAACTGAATAGAACTGAACTAGAACTGACTAGAACTGAACTAGAACTGAACTAGAACTGAACTAGAACTACTGAACTGAATGACTGAACTAGAACTGAACTAGAACTGACTAGACTGAACTAGAACTGACTAGAACTGAACTAGAACTGAACTAGAACTGAACTAGAACTGAACTAGAACTGAACTAGAACTGAACTAGAACTGAACTAGAACTGAAGCTAGAACGGAAAACTAGAACTGAACTAGACTGACTAGAACTGAACTAGAACTGAACTAGAACTGAACTAGAACGACTAGAACTAGAACTATGAACTGAACTAGAACTGAACTAGAACTGAACTAGAACTGAACTAGACTGAACTAGAACTGAACTAGAACTGAACTAGAACTGAGAACTAGAACTGAACTAGAACTGAACTAGAACTGAACTAGAACTGAACTAGAACTGAACTAGAACTGAACTAGAACTGAACGTGAATGAACTAGGAAACTGAACTAGAACTGACTAGAACTGAACTAGAACTGAACTAGAACGAACTAGAACTGAACTAGAACTGACTAGAACTGAACTAGAACTGAACTAGAACTGAACTAGAACTGAACTAGAACTGAACTAGAACTGAACTAGAACTTAACTAGAATGAACTAGAACTGAACTAGAACGAACTAGAACTGAACTAGAACTGACTAGAAACTGAACTAGAACTGAACTAGAACTGAACTAGAACTGAACTAAAAAATGAACAGAACTGAAATAGAACTGCACCTAGAACTGAACTAGAACTGAACTAGAACTGAACTAGAACTGAAACTAGAACTGAACTAGAACTGAACTAGAACTGAACTAGAAACCTGAACTAGAACTAGAACTAGAACTGAACTAGATACTAGAACTGAACTAGAAACTAACTAGAACTGAACTAGAACTGAACTAGAACTGACTAGAACTGAACTAGAACTGAACTAGAACTGAACTAGAACTGAACTAGAACTGAAACTAGAACTGAACTAGACTGAACTAGAACTGAACTAGACTGAACTAGAACTGAACTAGAACTGAACTAGAACTGAACTAGAACTGAACTAGAACTGAACTGAACTAGAACTGAACTAGAACTGAACTAGAACTGAACTAGAACTGAACTAGAACTGAACTAGAACTGAATAGAACTGAACTAGAACTGAACTAGAACTGAACTAGAACTGAACTAGAACTGAACTAGAACTGAACTAGAACTGAACTAGAACTGAACTAGAACTGAACTAGAACTGAACTAGAACTGAACTAGAACTGAACTAGAACTGAACTAGAACTGAACTAGAACTGAACTAGAACTGAACTAGAACTGAACTAGAACTGAACTAGAACTGAACTAGAACTGAACTAGAACTGAACTAGAACTGAACTAGAACTGAACTAGAACTGAACTAGAACTGAACTAGAACTGAACTAGAACTGAACTAGAACTGAACTAGAACTGAACTAGAACTGAACTAGAACTGAACTAGAACTGAACTAGAACTGAACTAGAACTGAACTAGAACTGAACTAGAACTGAACTAGAACTGAACTAGAACTGAACTAGAACTGAACTAGAACTGAACTAGAACTGAACTAGAACTGAACTAGAACTGAACTAGAACTGAACTAGAACTGAACTAGAACTGAACTAGAACTGAACTAGAACTGAACTAGAACTGAACTAGAACTGAACTAGAACTGAACTAGAACTGAACTAGAACTGAACTAAACTGAACTAGAACTGAACTAGAACTGAACTAGAACTGACTAGAACTGAACTAGAACTGAACTAGAACTGAACTAGAACTGAACTAGAACTGAACTAGAACTGAACTAGAACTGAACTAGAACTGAACTAGAACTGAACTAGAACTGAACTAGAAACTAGAACTGAATAGAACTGAACTAGAACTGAACTAGAACTGAACTAGAACTGAACTAGAACTGAACTAGAACTGAACTAGAACTGAACTAGAACTGAACTAGAACTGAACTAGAACGAACTAGAACTGAACTAGAACTGAACTAGAACTGAACTAGAACTGAACTAGAACTGAACTAGAACTGAACTAGAACTGAACTAGAACTGAACTAGAACTGAACTAGAACTGAACTAGAACTGAACTAGAACTGAACTAGAACTGAACTAGAACTGAACTAGAACTGAACTAGAACTGAACTAGAACTGAACTAGAACTAGAACTGAACTAGAACTGAACTGAACTGAAATAACTGAACTAGAACTAGAACTGAACTAGAACTGAACTAGAACTGAACTAGAACTGAACTAGAACTGAACTAGAACTGAACTAGAACTGAACTAGAACTGAACTAGAACTGAACTAGAACTGAACTAGAACTGAACTAGAACTGAACTAGAACTGAACTAGAACTGCTAGAACTGAACTAGAACTGAACTAGACTGACTAGAACTGAACTAGAACTGAACTAGAACTGAACTAGAACTGAACTAGAACTGAACTAGAACTGAACTAGAACTGAACTAGAACTGAACTAGAACTGAACTAGAACTGAACTAGAACTGAACTAGAACTGAACTAGAACGGAACTAGAACTGAACGAGAACTAGAAATGAACTAATAATAATATTACTTCTTAAGTTGAACATTACTTCACTTTAAGTTTAACATATTAATTTTTTTAAATCAATTAAAGGGAGTTACAAGTTAAACGCCTATACATTTCCCTCCCTTTTTCATGGTTGCATTTGCACTAATTACATTAACATGTTTCTGCCAGCTTAAGTCTGCTAAACAAAGCTAATACCAATTATACATCCAACCAACAACAACAAATGTCTCATAGAATTTTAATGGACATTTTCTGTTCATAGGGAAATATAATTTAATTTCTTCTAAATAAATACTACAAGAGGAGTTTACAGACTTTGTGCTCGTACACATACGTTACAGTAGCTTTTAACAAGTAATTAGACGTTGGCATTAACTAGACCATAATTACTTTTATACAAGGAACCGAAACAAACAAGGAAAAAAATGCAGAAAAATTTCCAAAGTAACAGAAATTATAAAATCTAAAAGGACAAAGGAAACAGTAAATTTAAAAAAAAGGGCAAACGGAAAGTTATTTTAAATAATTGACTTAAGTTTTTAGAAATGTAATACATATTTGGATTTATGTTCACAGATTTTCCTTTATGGTCCTGCTTAATTTAAAGTTTTGAAAGATTTGAAAGACCTTTTGCTATGGCTTTCATTTTTATAGGTTTCTTTAAAAAATATTAAACGCAGTAAGAAAATAAAATTATAATTCAAAATGATGTCAACAACACCTAGTGTGTACAAACATTAAGCACCCACATGTTACTAACACCTATAAGACATTATAAAAGCCCAGTGTTCTGCGAAGAGGACCGGTGCTTAATAATTTAATACGACTTAAGCAGCTATGGTCCTCGTTTGTTTTTCGTTTTTAATAAAGATTTTGTAAAGGGTTCTACTTCCTTACCAAGGATGTGTGGGTTAAATATACATATTTAATATACAAATACTTAGACACATTTAAATAAAGAAAAAAATAAAAGAAATATATGTATTATTTATTATTTTATTACGAAAAAAGGGTTATAAAAACGTTATTAAACCATAAACAAGTTACAACAAAAATACATATATTTCTTTTATGTTAATGTTACTTTATATATTTTACTACTCGAGTAAGTGCAATGTGTGTAGAAGTTTCTTAGAGACCGTTTATTAGGTTGACTCCTTCCTCAAGGATCACTCCACAGATTTTAAAATTTTGTTAGGAACTAGAAGTGATCACAGATTTTCATTCTTTTGGCCCTAGCTCTTATAGTTTAGCCAGAAAATGGACTTTAAGGTTCTCACTCAAAAATTGAATTTTGGAAGGAGATAGAAGTGATCACAGATTTTCATTATTTTGGCCCTAGCTCTTATAGTTTAGCCAGAAATGGACTTTTAGGTTTTCACTCAAAAATTGAATTTGTGGTAGGAAATAGAAGTGATCACAGATTTTCATTCTTTTGGTCCTAGCCTCTTATAGTTTAGCCAGAAAATTTACTTTTATGTTTTTCACTCAAAAATCGAATTTCGGAAGGAAATAGAAGTGGTCACAGATTTTCATTCTTTTTGGCCCTAGCTCTGTCGTTTTAGCCAGAAAATGGACTTTTAGGTTTTCACTCAAAAATTGAATTTTGGTAGGAAATAGAAGTGATCACAGATTTTCATTCTTTTGGTCCCTAGCTCTTATAGTTTAGGCCAGAAAATGGACTTTTAGGTTTTCACTCAAAAAATCGATTTTGGTAAGGAAATAGAAGTGAGTCACAGATTTTCATTCTTTTGGCCCTAGCTCTTATAGTTAGCCAGAAAATGGACTTTAGGTTTTCACTCAAAAAATAGAATTTTGGTAGGAAATAGAAGTGATCACAGATTTCATTCTTTGGTCCCTAGCTCTTATAGTTTAGCCAGAAAATGGACTTTAGGTTTTCACTCAAAAAATCGAATTTTGGTAGGAAATATAAGTGATCACAGATTTTCATTCTTTTTGGCCCTAGCTCTTCTAGTTTAGCCAGAAAATGGACTTTTATGTTTTCACTCAAAAAATCGAATTTTGGTAGGAAATAGAAGTGATCACAGATTTTCATTCTTTTGGCCCTAGCTCTTCTAGTTTAGCCAGAAAATGGACTTTTATGTTTTCACTCAAAAAATCGAATTTTGGATAGGAAATAGAAGTGATCACAGATTTTCATTCTTTTGGCCCTAGCTCTTATAGTTTAGCCAGAAAATGGACTTTTATGTTTTCACTCAAAAAAATCGAAATTTGGAAGGAAATAGAAGTGATCACAGATTTTCATTGTTTTTGGCCCTAGCTCTTCTAGTTAGCCAGAAAATGGACTTTTAGGTTTTCACTCAAAAAATCGAATTTTGGTAGGAAATAGAAGTGATCACAGATTTCATTCTTTTGGCCCTAGCTCTTATAGTTTAGCCAGAAAATGGACTTTTAGTTTTTCACTCAAAAAATACTAATTTTGGAAGGAATAGAGTGATCACAGATTTTCATTCTTTTGGCCTACTCTTCTAGTTTAGCCAGAAAATGGACTTTTAGGTTTTCACTCAAAAAATCGAATTTTGGTAGGAAATAGAAGTGATCACAGATTTTCATTCTTTTGGCCCTAGCTCTTATAGTTTAGCCAGAAAATGGACTTTTAGGTTTTCACTCAAAAAATCGAATTTTGGTAGGAAATAGAAGTGATCACAGATTTTCATTGTTTTGGCCTAGCTCTTCTAGTTTAGCCAGAAAATGGACTTTTAGGTTTTCACTCAAAAAATCGAATTTTGGTAGGAAATAGAAGTGATCACAGATTTTCATTGTTTTGGCCCTAGCTCTTCTAGTTTAGCCAGAAAATGGACTTTTAGGTTTTCACTCAAAAAATCGAATTTTGGTAGGAAATAGAAGTGATCACAGATTTTCATTCTTTTGGCCCTAGCTCTTCTAGTTTAGCCAGAAAATGGACTTTTAGGTTTTCACTCAAAAATCGAATTTTGGTAGGAAATAGAAGTGATCACAGATTTTCATTCTTTTGGCCCTAGCTCTTCTAGTTTAGCCAGAAAATGGACTTTTAGGTTTTCACTCAAAAAAATCGAATTTTGGTAGGAAATAGAAGTGATCACAGATTTTCATTGTTTTGGCCCTAGCTCTTCTAGTTTAGCCAGAAAATGGACTTTTAGGTTTTCACTCAAAAAATCGAATTTTGGTAGGAAATAGAAGTGATCACAGATTTTCATTCGTTTTGGCCCTAGCTCTTATAGTTTAGCCAGAAAATGGACTTTTAGGTTTTCACTCAAAAAATCGAATTTTGGTAGGAAATAGAAGTGATCACAGATTTTCATTCGTTTGGCCCTAGCTCTTCTAGTTTAGCCAGAAAATGGACTTTTAGGTTTTCACTCAAAAAATCGAATTTTGGTAGGAAATAGAAGTGATCACAGATTTTCATTCTTTTGGCCCTAGCTCTTATAGTTTAGCCAGAAAATGGACTTTTAGGTTTTCACTCAAAAAATCGAATTTGGTAGGAAATAGAAGTGATCACAGATTTTCATTCTTTTGGCCCTAGCTCTTATAGTTTAGCCAGAAAATTGGACTTTTAGGTTTTCACTCAAAAAATCGAATTTTGGTAGGAAATAGAAGTGATCACAGATTTTCATTCTTTTGGCCCTAGCTCTTCTAGTTTAGCCAGAAAATGGACTTTTAGGTTTTCACTCAAAAAATCGAATTTTGGTAGGAAATAGAAGTGATCACAGATTTTCATTGTTTTGGCCCTAGCTCTTCTAGTTTAGCCAGAAAATGGACTTTTAGGTTTTCACTCAAAAAATCGAATTTTGGTAGGAAATAGAAGTGATCACAGATTTTCATTGTTTTGGCCCTAGCTCTTCTAGTTTAGCCAGAAAATGGACTTTTAGGTTTTCACTCAAAAAATCGAATTTTGGTAGGAAATAGAAGTGATCACAGATTTTCATTGTTTTGGCCCTAGCTCTTCTAGTTTAGCCAGAAAATGGACTTTTAGGTTTTCACTCAAAAAATCGAATTTTGGTAGGAAATAGAAGTGATCACAGATTTTCATTGTTTTGGCCCTAGCTCTTCTAGTTTAGCCAGAAAATGGACTTTTAGGTTTTCACTCAAAAAATCGAATTTTGGTAGGAAATAGAAGTGATCACAGATTTTCATTCTTTTGGCCCTAGCTCTTATAGTTTAGCCAGAAAATGGACTTTTAGGTTTTCACTCAAAAAATCGAATTTTGGTAGGAAATAGAAGTGATCACAGATTTTCATTGTTTTGGCCCTAGCTCTTCTAGTTTAGCCAGAAAATGGACTTTTAGGTTTTCACTCAAAAATCGAATTTTGGTAGGAAATAGAAGTGATCACAGATTTTCATTGTTTTGGCCCTAGCTCTTCTAGTTTAGCCAGAAAATGGACTTTTAGGTTTTCACTCAAAAAATCGAATTTTGGTAGGAAATAGAAGTGATCACAGATTTTCATTGTTTTGGCCCTAGCTCTTCTAGTTTAGCCAGAAAATGGACTTTTAGGTTTTCACTCAAAAAATCGAATTTTGGTAGGAAATAGAAGTGATCACAGATTTTCATTGTTTTGGCCCTAGCTCTTCTAGTTTAGCCAGAAAATGGACTTTTAGGTTTTCACTCAAAAAATCGAATTTTGGTAGGAAATAGAAGTGATCACAGATTTTCATTCTTTTGGCCCTAGCTCTTCTAGTTTAGCCAGAAAATGGACTTTTAGGTTTTCACTCAAAAAATCGAATTTTGGTAGGAAATAGAAGTGATCACAGATTTTCATTCTTTTGGCCCTAGCTCTTCTAGTTTAGCCAGAAAATGGACTTTTATGTTTTCACTCAAAAAATCGAATTTTGGTAGGAAATAGAAGTGATCACAGATTTTCATTCTTTTGGCCCTAGCTCTTATAGTTTAGCCAGAAAATGGACTTTTAGGTTTTCACTCAAAAAATCGAATTTTGGTAGGAAATAGAAGTGATCACAGATTTTCATTCTTTTGGCCCTAGCTCTTATAGTTTAGCCAGAAAATGGACTTTTATGTTTTCACTCAAAAAATCGAATTTTGGTAGGAAATAGAAGTGATCACAGATTTTCATTCTTTGGCCCTAGCTCTTCTAGTTTAGCCAGAAAATGGACTTTTAGGTTTTCACTCAAAAATCGAATTTTGGTAGGAAATAGAAGTGATCACAGATTTTCATTCTTTTGGCCCTAGCTCTTATAGTTTAGCCAGAAATGGACTTTTAGGTTTTTCACTCAAAAATCGAATTTTGGTAAGGAAATAGAAGTGATCACAGATTTTCATTGTTTTGGGCCCTAGCTCTTCTAGTTTAGCCAGAAAATGGACTTTTAGGTTTTCACTCAAAAAATCGAATTTTGGTAGGAAATAGAAGTGATCACAGATTTTCATTCTTTTGGCCCTAGCTCTTCTAGTTTAGCCAGAAATGGACTTTTAGGTTTTCACTCAAAAAATCGAATTTTGGTAGGAAATAAAGTGATCACAGATTTTTCCATCTTTAGCCCTAGCTCTTATAGTTTAGTCCAGAAAACATGACCTTTTATGGTTTTCAATCAAAAAATCGGATATTGGTAGAAATTATGTGACACAGATTTAGCCGAAAATGAACTTTTAGGTTGTAACCTCAAAATCGAATTTTGGAAGGCAATAGAGTGTATCACAGATTTTCAATCTTTTTGGTCCTAGCTCTTCTAGTTTATCCGAAAATGGACTTTATAGGTTTTCACGAATCAAAAATCGAATTTTAGGAAATAGAAGTGATCACAGATTTTCATTCTTTTGGCCCTAGCTCTTCTAGTTTAGCCAGAAAATGGACTTTTAGGTTTTCACTCAAAAAATCGAATTTTAGGAAATAGAAGTGATCACAGATTTCATTCTTTTGGCCCTAGCTCTTATAGTTTAGCCAGAAAATGGACTTTTAGGTTTTCACTCAAAAAATCGAATTTTGAGGAAATAGAAGTGATCACAGATTTTCATTCTTTTGGCCCAGCTCTTATAGTTTAGCCAGAAATGACTTTTAGGTTTTCACTCAAAAAATCGAATTTTGGTAGGAAATAGAAGTGATCACAGATTTTCATTCTTTGGCCTAGCTCTTATAGTTTAGCCAGAAAATGGACTTTTGGTTTTCACTCAAAAATCGAATTTTGTGGAAATAGAAGTGATCACAGATTTTCATTCTTTGGCCCTAGCTCATAGTTTAGCCAGAAATGGACTTTTAGTTTTCGCTCAAAAAATCGAATTTTGGTAGGAAATAGAAGTGATCACAGATTTTCATTGTTTTGGCCCTAGCTCTTATAGTTTAGCCAGAAAATGGACTTTTAGGTTTTCACTCAAAAAATTTAATTTGGTAGGAAAT
>NW_023996826.1:0-29952 GCF_015586225.1 Lucilia sericata
AAACATTTAAAATGATGTTTAAAGTTTTAAACTTCGTTTAAACTATAAAGGCTGGGATAAAATTTAAAATTTTTGGATAAATTCTTCCTTAAGAGGAAATAGTGTAGTCTATAGAATAGCTTAGGTCTAGTCTATAGAATAGCCTAAGGTTTAGTCTATAAGCTAGTCTAAAGTCTAATCTATAGTATAGTCTAGTGTATATTCTAGTTTATTGTCTGGTCTATAGTCTAGTCTATAGCCTAGTCTATAGTCTATTCTATAGTCTAGTCTATAGTCTTGTCTATAGTCTAGTCTATAGTCTAGTCTATAATCTAGTCTATAGTCTAGTCTATAGTCTAGTCTATAGTCTAGTCTATAGTCTGGTCTTTAGTCTAGTCTATAGTCTAGTCTATAGTATAGTCTATAGTCTAGTCTATAGTCAAGTCTATAGTCTAGTCTATAGTCTAGTCTATAGTCAAGTCTATAGTCAAGTCTATAGTGTAGTCTATAGTCTAGTCCATAGTCTAGACTATAGACTAGTCTATGGTCTAGTGTAGTCTAGTCTATAGTCTAGTCTACTATCAAATTAATAATCTAGTACATAGTCTATAGTTAATCTATAGTCTAGAGTATAGACTAGCCTATAGACTAAACTATAGACACTATAGTCCAGACTATAGTCAAGTCAATAGTATAGTTTATAGTCAAATCTATATATAGTCTACGGTGTAGTTTATGGTCTAGTCTAGCCTAGACTATCCTATAGTATAGCCTATAGACTAGCCTATAGTCTAGCCTATAGACTAGCCTATAGTCTAGCCTATAATCTAGTCTATAGTCTAATCAATAATCTAGTCTATAGTCTAGCCTATAGTCTATAGTCTAATCAATAATCTAGTCTATAGTTTAGTCTATAGTGTAGTCTAATTTATAGTCTAGTCTATAGTCTAGTTTATAATCTAGTCTATAGTCTAGCCTATACTCTATCATAATATAGTCTAGTCTATGGTCTAGTCTATAGTCTAGTCTTGTCTATATTCTAGTCTATTGTCTAGTCTATAGTCTAGGCTATAGTCTAGTCTAGAGTCTAGTCTATAGTCTAGTCTATAGTCTAGTCTATAGTCTAGTCTATAGTCTAGTCTATAGTCTAGTCTATAGTCTAGTCTATAGTCTAGTCTATAGTCTAGTCTATAGTCTAGTCTATAGTCTAGTCTATAGTCTAGTCTATAGTCTAGTCTATAGTCTAGTCTATAGTCTAGTCTATAGTCTAGTCTATAGTCTAGTCTATAGTCTAGTCTATAGTCTAGTCTATAGTCTAGTCTATAGTCTAGTCTATAGTCTAGTCTATAGTCTAGTCTATAGTCTAGTCTATAGTCTAGTCTATAGTCTAGTCTATAGTCTAGTCTATAGTCTAGTCTATAGTCTAGTATATAGTCTAGTCTATAGTCTAGTCTATAGTCTAGTCTATAGTCTAGTCTATATTCTAGTCTATAGTCGTCTATAGTCTAGTCTATAGTCTAGTCTATAGTCTAGTCTATAGTCTAGTCTATAGTCTAGTCTATAGTCTAGTCTATAGTCTAGTCTATAGTCTAGTCTATAGTCTAGTCTATAGTCTAGTCTATAGTCTAGTCTATAGTCTAGTCTATAGTCTAGTCTATAGTCTAGTCTATAGTCTAGTCTATAGTCTAGTCTATAGTCTAGTCTATAGTCTAGTCTATAGTCTAGTCTATAGTCTAGTCTATAGTCTAGTCTATAGTCTAGTCTATAGTCTAGTCTATAGTCTAGTCTATAGTCTAGTCTATAGTCTAGTCTATAGTCTAGTCTATAGTCTAGTCTATAGTCTAGTCTAGTCTAGTCTTAGTCTAGTCTATAGTCTAGTCTATAGTCTAGTCTATAGTCTAGTCTATAGTCTAGTCTATAGTCTAGTCTATAGTCTAGTCTATAGTCTAGTCTATAGTCTAGTCTATAGTCAGTCTATAGTCTATCTATAGTCTAGTCTATAGTCTAGTCTATAGTCTAGTCTATAGTCTAGTCTATAGTCTAGTCTATAGTCTAGTCTATCTAGTCTAGTGTCTATAGTCTAGTCTAGGTCTAGTCTATAGTCTAGTCTATGGTCTAGTCTATAGTCTAGTCTATAGTCTAGTATATCAGTCTAGTCAGTCTTTCTTTATATATAAATTTAAAGCTTTCAACAAATATCAAACCTCACATTACTTTACATATAATTCAGTTTTTTTTTCAAATTTTACCTTCAATCCAATATCAATCACGAAAATCTGCTTTTCAAATATTTCTTTTTTTTTTTAATTTACATACCTATAAAAAAAGAGTAAAAAATGGAATTAATTTTAAAATAAAATTCAAATCTATTTTACACAAAATACTTCACTTACAATCTATTTTTCTTCAAGCAGCCAAACATATTTTACTAAATTTATAAAAATGTACACAAAAAAAAAAACTTATCCCCTCGAAATGACTCAACAACTGCAGCTGATAGATGACAGTGCGCGCAAAACTATCTACCATCAAATGCAGAGAATCATATAATAAAAATTTGTTAAAACTATTTTATTGTTAAAATTTTATCATAGTTTTTTTCGCATTTAATTTGTATGGTTTTTTGTAATATTATTTATTTAAAGTTGTCGTTTGTACAACAACAAAAAAAAAAAAATGGAAATGCAAACGAGAACAATTGTACACAGAACAGGAAAATAGTATTTTGCATATGAAGGCAACAGTACTGCATTCGGTGAAATATACATGAATTGAAATGTAGAAAATTTAACAGAATCCTAGTTTACAAGGAATTTGGAATACACTATAGTCTAGTCCATATTATAGTCAATAGTCTAGTCTGCAGTCTAGTCTGTGGTCTAGACTGTGGTCTAGTCTATAGTCTAATTTATAATCTAGTCTGTAGTCTAGTCTGTAGTCTAGTCTATAGTTTAGTCTATAGTCTAGTCTATAGTCTAGTCTATAGTCTAGTCTATAGTCTATAGTTTAGTCTATAGTCTAGTCTATAGTTTAGTCTATAGTCTAGTCTATAGTCTAGTCTATAGTTTAGTCTATAGTCTAGTCTATAGTCTAGTCTATAGTCTAGTCTATAGTCTAGTCTATAGTCTAGTCTATAGTCTAGTCTATAGTCTAGTCTATAGTCTAGTCTATAGTCTAGTCTATAGTCTAGTCTATAGTCTAGGCTATAGTCTAGTCTATAGTCTAGTCTATAGTCTAGTCTATAGTCTAGTCTATAGTCTAATCTATAGTCTAGTCTATAGTCTAGTCTATAGTCTAGTCTATAGTCTAGTCTATAGTCTAGTCTATAGTCTAGTCTATAGTCTAGTCTATAGTCTAGTCTATAGTCTAGTCTATAGTCTAGTCTATAGTCTAGTCTATAGTCTAGTCTATAGTCTAGTCTATAGTCTAGTCTATAGTCTAGTCTATGGTCTAGTCTATAGTCTAGTCTATAGTCTAGTCTATAGTCTAGTCTATAGTCTAGTCTATAGTCTAGTCTATAGTCTATAGTCTATTATAGTCTAGTCTATAGTCTAGTCTGTAGTCTAGTCTATAGTCTAGTCTATAGTCTAGTTTATAGTCTAGTCTATAGTCTAGTCTATAGTCTAGTCTATAGTCTAGTCTATAGTCTAGTCTATAGTCTAGTCTATAGTCTAGTCTATAGTCTAGTCTATAGTCTAGTCTATAGTCTAGTCTACTAGTCTAGTCTATAGTCTAGTCTATAGTCTAGTCTGTAGTCTAGTCTAGTCTATAGTCTAGGTCTAAGTCCAGTCTATAGTCTAGTCTATAGTCTAGTCTATAGTCTAGTCTATAGTCTAGTCTATAGTCTAGTTCTATAATCTAGTCTATAGTCTAGTTTATAGTCTAGTCTATAATCTAGTCTATAGTTTAGTCTATAGTCTAGTCTACAGTCTAGTCTATAGTCTAGCCTATAGTCTAGTCTAAAATCTAGTCTATAGTCTAGATTCTAGTCTAGAGTCCATTCTGTAGTTTTGTCTAATATAACCCGTTACAAAAGCTGTAGCTCTCTTTAATTATAACTTCTCTCCCATTACTTGGTTCTACAGAAACGTTCCTACTAAAACTAACAATGATGCTGTCATTGTTGTTGTAGTTTTTCTGCGCTGTTCTGCTGTTGTTGACTTTTATAGTTACATGATGATGTTAATGTGTAATGTTTATTTAGCGTTTTTTTTTTGCGTGTGTTCATTTGTAAGCATTAAGCGGTCGTGTATAATTTACGAATTGACACTACACTCCCAGTTTTAAGGCTCACATTTGTGTTTCTTTATTGTTGTTGCAATTGCATTTTATCTCAATTTTGTAGCATGTTAAGCAATTATAAAATTTATGCACTTATAATGTGCCACATTCATACATATTTCATTTTTTTTTTTACACAAAATGCATTTTGAGCTCAACAAAGTGCAGCTTGACTCACCCACCCTCACACACACAGACACAAATAGTAAAACCTAGAAAATCTACAGTAAATGTAGTTTACATTCCCTTCTATGGTTTTAAATAAAACACAAGGAGGTACTTGAAAATGCCACCTAATAGTGTTAGAATTTAACGATACTGTATACGCATATACATGGCAACATACATGGTGCAGAGACACACATTTGTTTTACTTGGAAAGCTTGTTTAGTTGGTGTGAAAAGAAACTGTGTGTAATATTTACGGTCATTAAATAACATGTACAATATATAGAAAGAAAACCAAATGATGGCGTTGAGGGTAAAATGGTTTAAAAAATGTAATCTAAAACCCTCTTTAATGGATAACAACAATTTATACCTTTTAAAGATTAAAAGAAAAAAAATGCAGGAAGAAAACGCTAATAGATTTAAAAATGTTGTCAATAGTGTTATAGCAAATAATTGGCAATATTGTGGCAAGAGTGGGCTATAGTTGGCAACTACTTAAAGATGACTTTAAGCGTCAAGAAAATCTTGATTAATAGTTAACTAATTTTAAAATTTATTAAGAATTATAGAAAATATGTTTTGTTAAGATCAAATAGAATGGTTATCAAGTAACTTAAATTCTATAAACTTAATTTCTTTCCAATTATCTTAAACTTTAAAACAACTTTTAAGTCAAACGCTAAAGTGTTTAAATATTGTTGCAGCATCATTTTTTACAGCAGTTGCCAACTGAATGAAAGTAATAATATTGTTCAATGACTCACTCTATACATTCCAAATAATTTCACCAGAACTCATATTAAATTTCAATTAAGTGGGTGTTTTTTTCCAGGAAAATTATTAAACAAATATTTTACTTTTCATTAATTGCCGCACGGGAACAAAATTTTAAATAAATTTATAAATTTTAAATAATAATATAAAATAATCAAATCAACTTGATGTTGATGACCTGATAAAGCTTTCAAAGATCGCCAGATGATCGTATAAAATATGGATGAAAACTTGTTGATCAAGGTTCTAAAACATTTACCAAAAGATCGGCACAACTGCTTAATCGTAATGAAAATTATTGAGTAGTTTTTCTTAACAAATATTCAGGTTTTGAGCGAGGAGAGTAGCTCTGACCCTATAGTCAGGACTATAGACTACTTTTTAGTCGAGACTATAGTATTCTCTATAGTCTATATAATAGTTTACTATAAAGTCGAAAACTTCAATCTTCGATCCGATGCTTTACTCTACACTCAAGGGTGTAGTCTACACTACAGTCAAGGCTTTGTTGACTAGACTTTGGACTACTCTGTAGTCAAGAATATAGTCAACTCATAGCCGAGACTATATATTCGAGACCATAGGCTTCTCTATGCAATAGATTATAGGCTACTCCATAGTCGAGACTCTAGGCTGCTCCGATTCGAGACCATAGTCTATTCTCTAATCGAGACAGTAGTCTACTCTATAGTCGAGACTATATTCTAAACTAAAGTAGTGACTATAGTCTACACTATAGTCACTACTACACTACTATAGAATATAGTATATTCTATAGACGAGACTATAGTCTACTCTACAAAGAAGACTATTATAGTCTACGCCATATTCGAGACTCTAGGCTGATCCGATTCGTGACTACAGTCCATTCTATAGTCAACACTTAGTATGTTCTATAGTCGGGAAAATAGTCTATTCTATAGTCGACAAATAGTCTGTTCTATAGTAGGGAAAATAGTATATTCTATAGCCTATTTTATAGTCGACACTATAGTCTGTTCTATAGTCGTGTATATAGTCTATTCTATAGACGAGACTATAGTCTATTCTACAGTCGAGACTATAGTCCACTCTATAGAAGAGATAGTATTCTACTCTATATGCTAGAATATAGTCTACTTAATAGTCGAGACTATATAGTCTACTTAATATTCGAGACTATAGTCTTCTGTATGGTCGAGGCTATAGTATTTAGACAATTCAAGATTCGAAAATATAGTCTTCTATATAATCGAAACTATAGTCTATACCATTAGCTCATACTCAAACGAATTTACACGAAAAATTCGGAATAAATGGAGTCACTTATCAAATACAGCTGAGTTGATAATCGGTGGGTGTGTCATAATCGAGTTATTATGAATATTGCCAAATCTCCTTGACTCCTTTATAGGAAAATATGTACTGCAATATTTACATCATAAACTCTTTTGTATAATAATGTAATAATCTCTTTATTCAAATTACCCACTTAAAAACTAATGATTATTATTTCATTATTTTCTAATAATAACGACAAACCTTTTAAAACAAATTTTAGTTTTACAAACAAATTACCATAAACTTCTAAACATTAGAGTAATTTTTACCTTTAAAGTCCATTAAAAAAACATGACTATTTCTACTCAAAAACTCTTTTACACAACAGTTGCCAAATAGGGATAAAAGTAATAAAAATAAATAAAATAAACTATTTTTCCCAATTATATAGTTGGTCATATTAGGCTAAGTGTTTTGTCGTCCATTTGCAGCTAGTGGCGTCGTAGAGAGTTAAGATTCTTTTAGTTGTGTGAACACTTTAAAAAGAATCGTATGAATCAATTTGAACAAAAAGCCTTTATTTAAATTTTCTTGGCTTCTGTTTGGCAAAGAATTTAACAAAAGTAAACTAAAAAGAAACATAGAAATTAAGGCAATTTTTTATTTTATTTTGTCTATTGTTTGTGCCGCAACACACCACTACAACATACTCTTACTTAAACATTTCTATGGAAAACTTTGCGACCAATTTGCAAATGCAACAATGTTAGAAATGTGTTTTTTTGTGTGCAGCTTTGGCACTGGTACCATAGAATCAAACGAACAAACAAAAATAAAATTGCAAAAAATTTGTGGCATACATGGTTTAAATTTGCAACAATAAGAGTGAATATTAGGGAGGTGCAAATGTATCGAGACTATAGTCTACTCGATAGTTGAGATTATAGTCTACTCTATAGGCGAGACTATAGCCTACTCTATAGGCGAGACTATAGTCATCTCTATAATCGAGACTATAGTCTACTCTATAGTCGAGACTACTAGTCTACTAGTCTACTCTATAGTCGAGGCTATAGTCTACTCTATAGTCGAGACTATAGTCTACTCTATAGTCGAGACTATAGTCTACTCTATAGTCGAGACTATAGTCTACTCTATAGTCGAGACTATAGTCTTCTCTATAGTCGAGACTATATTGTTTTCTATAGTGGAGACTATGTTCTGTAGTACATTTTATAGTCGAGACCATAGTCTAATCTATAGTCGAGGCTATAGTATACTCTATAGTCGAGACTATAGTCTAATCTATAGTCGAGATTATAGTCTAATCTACTTTATAGGCGAGACTATAGTCATCTCTTTAGTCGAGACTATAGTCCTACTCTATAGACGAGACTACAGTCCACTCTATAGTCGAGACTATATTGTTTTCTATAGTGGAGACTATAGTCTACTCTATAGTGTAGACATAGTCTACTCTAAAGTCGAGACTATATTCTTTTCTATAGTGGAGACTATAGTCTATTCATATAGTCCTAGACTATAGTCGAATCTATAGTCGAATCTATAGTCGAGGCTATAGTCTACTCTATAGTCGAGATTATAGTCTAATCTACTTTATAAGCGAGACTATATTCTACTCTATAGCCGAGACTATAATCTACTCTATAGTTGAGACTATAGTCTAATCTATAGTCGAGACTATAGTCTACTCTATAGTCTAGACTATAACCTAATCTATAGTTGAGACAATAGTTTAATCTACAGTCAAGATTATAGTCTAAGCTATAGTCGAGGCTATAATCTAATCTATGGTCGAGACTATAGTCTACTCTATAGTGTAGACCATAGCCTACTCTATAGTCGAGACTATAGTCTACTCTATAGTGTAGACCATAGCCTACTCTATAGTCGAGACTATAGTCTACTCTATAGTCGAGACTATAGTCTACTTATAGTCTACTCTATAGTCTAGACTCTAGACTATAGTCTAGACTATAATCTAATCGATACACGAGACTATAGTCGAATCTATAGTCGAGGCTATAGTCTACTCTATAGTCGAGACTATAGTCTTATCTATTGTCGAGATTATAGTCTACTCTATAGTGTAGACCATAGCCTACTCTATAGTCGAGACTATAGTCTACTCTATAGTCGAGACTATAGTCTACTCTATAGTCGAGACTATAGTCTACTCTATAGTCGAGACTATAGTCTACTCTATAGTCTAGACTCTAGACTATAGTCTAGACTATAATCTAATCGATACACGAGACTATAGTCGAATCTATAGTCGAGGCTATAGTTTACTCTATAGTCGAGACTATAGTCTTATCTATTGTCGAGATTATAGTCTAATCCACTTTATAGGCGAGACTATAGAGTAGACTATAGTCGAGACTATAGTCTACTCTATAGTCGAGACTATATTGTTTTCTATAGTGGAGACTATAGTCTATTCGGTAGTACATTTTATAGTCGAGACTATAGTCTAATCTATAGTCGAGGCTATAGTATACTCTATAGTCGAAACTATAGTCTAATCTATAGTCGAGATTATAGTCTAAACTACTTTATAGGCGAGACTATAGTCTATTCTATAGGCGAGACTATAGTCGACTCTATAGTCGAGACTATATTGTTTTCTGTAGTGGAGACTATAGTATACTCTATAGTGTAGACATAGTCTACTCTACAGTCGAGACTATATTCTTTTCTATAGTGGAGACTATAGTCTATTCAGTAGTACAATCTATAGTCTATTCTGTAGTTAATCCTAAAGTTTATTCTTTAACCGAGGCTATAGTCTACTAAATAGTCGAGACTATTGTCTACTCTATAGTCGATACTATAGTCTACTCTATAGTCAAGATTACCATCTAGAGATTATCATCTAAGAGACTATTAGCTACTCTTAAATCCACTCCATAGTCGAGGACTATATGTTGTTCTACATTTGAGACTGAAATTTATCTATTGACGTGGAGATTGATCCATAAATGCGACTACTTTGAATACCCCTACTATTTTCGTTATTTATTTGTAAATTTGTACCAGGTTTGCCGTCATTTGAGGTTTTGTGTTGCTTTTTTTTGTCGCATTTTCTTTCTAATTTATGCTAACTTTTTCTATATGTAGTTTGTACAACTAAATACATTAGAATTTTTTTTTTTTTGGAGGAGTGGTGTTGGCACTACTCTACTCCACTATACTACATACTTGTACATTCAACACTATTGTTACAATTTGAATTTAAAATTTAGAATATATTGCAAAGTGTAATTGTCACAAGATTTGTGTGATTTTTATGCAAAAACAAGAAAATGAAACTAAACTAAAATAGTCAAATACATTGGGACTAAAAAAAAAAAAAAAAAAAAATTGCTGCATAAAAATTGTGTGATGTAGACAATAAATTGTGTAGTAAATACAACGTGCAATCAATTCATGTGTAAAGTTACTTAAATAATGTATAATGTGTATTATATTTATAGACGTTTGATCGGTTGGTCGGTCGTTCGGTTCGAGCTTGTTCTTTGTTTGTGTAATTTTTAATTTAAATTTTATGTGTATTTATTACAAATTGTTGTAATTGAAGATGATATGGAGGTTGTTAAATGATAGGAAGGAACCAATGATTGATAGGAAGGAACCAATGATTGTAATGAAAACATTATCAAAGTGCCGCTGTTTTGTTGAGAAGATTAGAGACAAAACATCTGGCAAGCGGGATTATATGAAATTCCCTATAAGTCGGGGAAAATACAATCTTGTTAATACTAGTGTTAAACCATGATTCATCTTTCAAACTATTTCTCTGATTTACAGACTTTTTAACCAGTTAGTGGCAATAAGTTCTGTCAAAAGCTTTCTTGCTCTTTTGCTTTCACGCGCGTGTAAGCTTTTATAAGTATAGGGAGCTCATTTATCCATCTCTGGCGTTATCTGCTCTAATCAAACTATCGCTCCTATAGAGACTTCGATTCTCTTAAAACTTTTGTTTAAATATTTCAAATATTATTTTAATATTTTTTACATAAACACAGGTTTTGTTTAAAAAAACTTCATATCAATTACCAAAAGCCACAGGTTATAAATAATTTCTCAACAACTACCAAAGTAATACTATCTGATAAACAAAAGTTTGAGGTTAAAACATAACACCAGTATTTCTTAAATAAAAACCACATGATTAATATTAAAAAGAATGTTAAAATTATTTATAAATCAAGCAAATAAGTTAAATAACTTGAAAAATATCAAAAGATTTAGCAAAACAATCTCCGGCTAGACTAAAAAACAATAACAAAAACACTAACTAGTTGCTGGGCAAAAAAAAAAAAAAAATCTGCAAGAGGACTTGCAATAACAACAATAAATAAATATTGTCTAGGTATATATGACTGTCAATTGTTTTTACGTCTTTGTCTTGTCTAGTATAAAAGAAAACAAATTGAAAAATATTACAATCATTCTTATGCACTGAGAGAAAAACTTATTTATAATAAAATCATTTAAAAATTAAAAAAAAAAAATATCGTCTTATAATAATATTGTTTGTTTGTGTTTCATTAAAAATTTTCTGTATTATAATAAAAAATTTAAAAAAAAAAATCTTGTTTTGTGCAAAATGTAAATTTATATTACAATACAAACAACAACAATAAAAACAAACAACAACAGCGCATAAAAAAACTCTGAGAAGAACTTGTCCACAAAGAAATATTTGTTTGTATTTAAAAGAAAGGAGAGAGAGAGAAAGGCAAAAAGAGCAATGCACTTGTTGTTGTTATAACAACTTAATAATTAATTTGTGTTGTTTCTTTCTTCATAATAAAGTTGCCGTTGTTCTTGTTGTGTTTGTTGTTGTTATTTGGTTTGCTATTCATAATAAAGATTTTGCACAAAACACTGATGAAAAAAAAAAAATATTCTTACGAGGCTGGTGCATTAAGTGGTGTGAGATGAAAGGGTGAGAGAGTGGAATGTTAATGATCGTAGTAACAACATCTCTATCAGTTGTTGAAACTGAATATTCCACAAAATAAAACTGGAGCAGAAGTATTGGGATAAGAATGTAAAATCTCGCGCCAAGCATAGATCATCAAAGAGAAAGATCGTGAGCACAATGTTCCAATTTGAATCCAACATTCGTAAACCGAACTTCATTCATCATAGACCTTTTATGCTCAAATGACCGACAAAGGAGTATTGGTTTTAGATGAATTTTAAACTTATTTAAACAATAACAGTAAACAATCAAGGATAAGGATTATATGGTTCTGTCTGAACCTAAACAATGCTCGAATTAAATGAAACAATAACATGTTGTTGGAAGATTTAAGTTCCAACTCTGCCGAGGTATTGGTCTTAAGGGAAGAAAGATATGCGTTACTGGATTCTACGGCAAACTCGCAAGGCTCTACAGTCTTAAGTTCAGATGTCAAAGATCAGAAGGTACCAACATCAAACATAAATGTTTAAACACTACATCGATCAAGACATTAACGTCGAGAAGACATAGAAATTATGCCAATAGCTGCCTGAATTTAAAATCCCGAGTAGGCATATCAGATGGATCGACAGCTAAAAAGGCTTACCTTCAAAAGAAGATGCATGGTCACAAATGAAGTTAAAAAAGATGAGCAGCACTACTACCCAAAGCTACACCTCTAATATTTCCACTAGAACATTACGGAAGTCATTCGGCTTCATGTCATTTCCCTTAGTTTCTTATGCAAATGTGGTCTGACGATAGGCTAAAAATTATTCCAGTTCTAGACAAAATTGTGATACTTAAAAAGTGATCGATAAAGCTCCAACTTGTGGGCTGCTCATTCCAAGCCGGTTAGATGATATTCAAGTTACGGAAACGGCTAAGCGAAACAGGGACTGAACTAAAAGTTCTTTTTCGATGAAGATGATCGAGTTTAAAAAGTACCTAAAAGTCAAATTGCCGAAGTTTTCATTTGATATAAAGAATTTCACAAAACTGATCAGTGGAGTTCTTGAAATGATCATCGATTTGAATGATATCCTGTCTGCACCCCTCGATCCAATCCAATTACAATTTCTACCCCATAGGCTAATTAGTAGAGTAGTTTATTTGTGTGGAGTTTGCGGGATTAATTCGGGTGAAAGACTCTACTATGTTCCACTACAATGGATGCGTCCATTGATATAGAGTGAGAAAATAATTTAAACTTAGTTAAGGAAAATTTGATCTCGTTTCACGGTGAATTTCATTAGAGATTAAAGAAAGTTCTATGCAAAAATATAGCATTGAAAATAGTTTAATTCGTGGTTTTAAAGTCTGGATATTTAAAGGAGTTGTATATACCGATTGAAAAGAACACTGATCAGAATACTATCAGACTTTTTTCTTTATTTCGTTATCTCGTCAATCTTTAACCAAGAAGATCAGAGCGATCGGTTGATTCTCTTCATAACATGTAAAACTTTGACTTCATTTCACAGTTAATTTCTTAAGAGATTTAAAGAAAGTCCCAAGAAGAATATAATTGGAAATAGTTGTTTCATCGTTCTGAACACTTCTCTTCTAGTTCGAAATATAGCAATTGAAAAGATTCGTGAGCGGAATATAATCATGTTGATCCTCTTTATAACATGAACATCTGATTAATTTATGGGACTGGAGATCACTTTCAATTACCATAGTTAGAACTTGTACATAACGATTGAAAAGAATACCGCTCAGAATAGATCAGACTTTTTCTTTATAGGAGAGGATGACCTCGTTTAACGCTTAATTTCATTAAAGGTTTAAAGAAAGTTCCAAGCAAGACTGGGGGGCCTACTAAAACTTTCTTGGAGATTTAAGGAAGTTTTCAAAGCAAAATATAATTGGAAGATCTACCCAATAACCTTATTGGGTATTATTAGCATATAGTTAGAAATTGTATATAAGGAGTGAAAAGAACACTGATCAGATCAGATCAGATCGATCGTTTGATCCTCTTAATAACATTTGGAACTTAAATGTTGAAGAATTCGAATTATCCAGATCAAGTCACTTTAGATACATTAAACAGGCAAACTTCTTGAACTGAATATCACTTTAGAAAGGTTTCTTGAACTGAACATCACTTAAGGAAGGTTTTCAAATCTATCAGTCTAAAGACTAGAGGTTTTCTAAATCTTCATTAGAGATTTAAGTGAGTTCCGAAGCAAAATGTAATCGAAAGAGCTTGCCTAATAGGCCGCTGGGTTAGAAATTGTATATGTATAAGGAATGATCAAATCATATCGATCGTTTGATCCTCTTTATAAAAGAACTTAAATTTTGAGGAATTTAAATTGTCCAGATCAAGTCGCTTTAGATACAATCTGATCAAATCATATCGATCGTTTGATCCTCTATATAAAAGTACTTAAATTATGAAGAATTCGAATTTTCCAGTTCAAGTCACTTTAGAAACATTAAACACGTTGAATTTCTTAATTTTTGGTATTGAATATCACTTTTAGTTAAAATTTTTCAAGATTTCACAGCAAACTTAAGCACCAGACCCTCGTAAAAAACATTTAATATAAAACTTAAACTTAAAACTAAACAATTCATAGTCCATTTCACTACAAATTTTATTGTAGATTTTATTTTATAATTTGTTGTATTTACGTCAGAGTTGAAATGCACAACGTGCAAGGACTTGTTTTTTTCTCTTTGTGTCTTGATTTATTCTTTTTTTTAGTTTGTTATATCCTTGTTAAGAGTTGGTCGGTTGGTTGCTGGATTTTTTTAGTTGGTTGATGTTGTTTGTGGTAGTTGTTGGTTGGTTAAATGAAGTGATTTGTTTGCAAATCCTGGTAAATTAACAATGCTGAAGATAAGTAGTAGAGAGAAGAAGTCTTGTTGAAAGAACTAAAGACTTGTAGCCGAAGAGTTATATAATATAGATTGCTCCTTGTTTTGTAGTTTTTGTTGGTTTATATTATGACTAGACCAGCTAGTTGGGTTTAAATATTAATATTCGACAATATTTTTTGCACTTGATTATGTTGAAATATGGGTTTTAATTTTGAATATTTTTTTCTTTATAAGGAATTATATATGTATATGATTTTTAAAATTTTGATTTTATTTTAAAAGAATTCACTTTATTTTTGTATTATTATGGCGGTAACCAGCCGCTTAAGATTTTTTTTAAATTTTTTACAAAATTTTTCTTGCACTCTTTAACGAACGATCAACCGTTTAAGTGTTAAAACAGCAAAAGTACCGTTATTTCTTAAGTAAAAGCAACTTAAAATTGCACTATTGAAAAGTTTTAATATTTTTTTTTAGTTAAATGTAAAAAAATTAATCATTAACGAAGTAATTTAAAGAAATTCTCAGACTATTTACTGATAACACTCTACATTTAAATCGTTAATGTTGTATGAACTTTATCAAATTGAAAAAATAAATACAAAATTTATGCAAAATCAGCCAAAGAACACATCGAACACTTGCTAAATTTTTGTTTAATTTATGAACTTTGATTATTTCTTTTTTTTATTTATTTCATATATTTAACCATATCATTTGGTATTTTGTTATTTTTTTTCTTTTGTTTTGCTATTTTTTTTTTATAATATTTTTATTTTGCACTAAAAGCGACCACGATTTTATACAAATCACTTTTGATTTTTTAATTTTTTAATTATTCTTTATTTAGAAAAAATCAAACAGCGACCGTCCGTTACGTCGTCATATTGTTAAGATTCACGAACTCAAACTAAACAGCAGGCATAATAAAACCATACGATATTTGTGGGTTTTTACGTTATAACACTAAAATCCCGTAAAAACATACTCTTACTCTCTTAGTAATAAAATTTGCTCTCTTAAATTTTCACTCTTAATAACGGTTTGTTTGTAACCACCACCTTTGACAAGAACAACTAGTCAATTGAATGAAAAACACGTGTATGTTGTTGCCATTTTTAGTGTTGAATGTGTATTTTTGTTGTATTCTTCGTCTAGCCGTAGTTTTTTTCGCCAACAACAACAAGAACAACCAGCTAAAACAAAACGGAAAAACATTTTCTTTTCAAACATTTATAAAACGGTATTTTCCTTAATGTTTTTCTCTGCTCTCATTCTCTTACAACTACCTAAAATACATTATTGCACTATGGGGTTTTTCAATGAAAATAAATGTCTTATTGGAAAGTCCACTTTACATTTTAAATCCAAAGTTTTGCACTATATTCCTTGCTAAAATTTACGCCCTCATAAAGTCCCGGAGAAGCATCCGAATATCAATCAGTACCTCGACCATTGATATCTACGTCTGCAGTTTTGCAGACATCGTTCTGATCCCGAGAAGCATCCGAGTATCTACCAGTATATCGACCATTGATATCTTCGTCTGCAGTTATGCATCTATCAAAGCTCTTCTCAATAACAATCATTCTCTGTCCCATCTTTATATGGTTTTCAGCAAATGAGAGTATTCGGGTATTTGAAACTGCCAATGTATCGCCCTCAGATGAAACTCTTTGGCTCCGTTTTCCAGGAGAAGTAAAATGCAAACGGACAGTCCTTAGACGCAACTGTTACGCCAAAGAAACTGCATATTCCTTTGGCTGCCGTTTCGCTTCTGCGGTTTCTCAATTGCATTTCATCCCTGCCACAATTTAGACGACTTGTTATGGGTTGCGATTTCCTATGGGTTCTAGGAAATGAGAATATTCGCGAAAATCAAACTGTACAAACGCATCTTCGAGATACTCTCGAATATTCGCCAATGAATATTCTCTTGGATGCTGTTTCGCTTCTGCGGTTCTCAAATACATTCCATCCCTGTCATTACTTAGACGACTTACTATGGGTTTAGATTTCTTATGGGTTCTCTGAAATGAGAATATTCGCGAAAATCAAACTTTGCAAACGCATCGTTGAGAAACTCTTTTGGCTAATGTTTCGCTTCTGATGTTTCTCAATTGCATTGCATCCCTGCGATAACTTAGACGACTTGTTATGTGTTGCGTTTTCTTATGGGTTCTCGAAATGAGAATATTCGCGAAAATCAAACTGCAAACGCATCGTCGAGAAACTCTCGAATATTCGCCAATGAATATTCTCTTGGCTGCTGTTTCGCTTCTGCGGTTTCTCAAATACATTCCATTCCTGTCATTACTTAGACGACTTATTATGGGTTTAGATATCTTATGGGTTCTCTAAAATGAGAATATTCGCGAAAATCAAACTTTGCAAACGCATCGTTGAGAAACTCTTTCGGCTAATGTTTCGCTTCTGATGTTTCTCAATTGCATTGCATCCCTGCCATAACTTAGACGACTTGTTATGGGTTGCGTTTTCTAATGGGTTCTCGCGAAAATCAATCGTCGAGAAACTCTTTCGGCAAAGGATACTCATGTTCACTTGGCTATAGTATCGAACATAATCGACAAATAGGCGACAGGTGAAATGAAAACTCAAGATATGGAATTCTGGGACCAGCCCCATTTTGACGATCTTCGGGAAAATTAAACTGCAAACGGATAGTCCTTATACAAAGCTATTTCGCAAAAGAATATTCACTTTTACGCGGCTGCAGTATCGAACATAATAGACAAATGAGTGACAGATTAAATGGAACTCAGAACAAATAAAATTATCTGGTCTTGACCAATCTTTTACATAGAATCCAACAAATATCTTATAATCACCAACTTTGTACGTTCGAAATTTCTTCTCAGTTATAATCACTCTTTGTGGCGACGCTGGCTACAGTTTCCAGAGTTTATATGGGTTCCAGGAAATGAGTACATTTGGGGAAATAAAACTGCAAATGAATCGTCTCTGTACGAATAGCAGGTCTCTGCACGAATATCAGGGTCGAGCATAATCAACGAATGGGCAACAGAAGTTCCCGATATAAATTCATTAGGACTTCCTTTAGGGAAATTTAACTGCAAATGGATTGTCTCTGTACGAATATCCAATAACGTTTAAATCTTCTCTTTAATATATTGAGTTGGATTGACAGCCGACTGAGAAGCCAGGAATCCAAGCAAATCTATATGACTTCGTTGTATTTTTATTATAAATCTTTTTTGGTTTCTAAAGTCACCATAAGCGGGACAATGAGAAGTGAAAATGCTCCGTAGTCTCACCCTTTTCTTCGTCGTTGCAACTTCTACAGAAGAAACTGTTTTCCTCTCGAGACTACCGGTATTCTAGGGAAACCAGTATTGTATTTGACTAATTCTAATTCAATGACATAAATATACATATGCGTTAAATTTCTAGTCGCTTTACGGCATTAGCAGCCATATCTATCTTGCGCCATTCTTAAATTGCATTAAACGAGAATGTTTGAATGTTTGCGGCAGATAAACAGCTGATTATCTGTTTTTCGTGTGAGTTTTTAGAAAATTCCCAAACTATTTCTTTAAAGATAACAAATTTAAAAACAACACACCAAATTTATCTTGTAAAATTTTACAAAAACAAAATCCCCGCTGTCGAGTGTACGTACATGTGTTGTTATCATTGTTGACTGTAACCGTGTGACCTTGGTGCAGGTCAGGAAGTAAGACAGCCATCTGTTATAAGTCATATTATGCAATTCTTGTCAAATAGCGGTCAAGAACAGGTTTTGTTGTTTCATTTCAATTACCATACATTATTTGTGGGTTGTGGGAAATTTCGCTAGTGGTATCGTATTGCATCTAGAATAGAACAGTGAATTTAAAATTTATCGAGTCCTGAGCCTTTAAATTGTGCTCATTCTACAGAATTGCAACATATTTTCTTTAGAAAAAGAGTAGAAGTCTTAGTTGGACAGTTAAATATTTGAGGACCCTGACCACGGTATTGTGGAAATCTTATGCAAAACTGTCTAAAGCCAGTCGGACGAAATGTATCGATTTTGACATACTTTACATATGCTGCAGTCGCGAGTTTTTATATAAATTTAAATATTTTTAGATATTTATTGGGGGCAAATAACAAGTACTAATAATATAATTAATCTAGTGAATCAGTATATGGGGATATACCGGCGTATATATTCTTGTTATGATTATGCACATGGGAAACGAAAATAGATTATCAGATGTTGATTGCATTTCTAACCGCAGTAAACGAAGCAAATTGTGGTCTCTTGACAATATTATAAAAACGTTTAAAAGTTTAATCAATGAATAAATAACTTTTGGATCAAATTATTTGTGGATTTAACCACACAATACTCTTTATATTGAGTTAAAATAATGATAATATTGATCTCATAAACATGATCTGTCTCGCAGTACCGCAACGATATGAATCTATGATTGTAACTCCTGGAGATTTTCTCATTCTTTCGCGATTTGGGCCAAAGTCTAAGATTCGAAGTTAATGTTATCCAAGCTTTGAGCCCAGTCAAGTCTTAGCAGATTGTGTTAAATCTCTGGTTTGAAGCAGTTTTTCTCCAAATTTGGACTCTACACAAGTCCCAAACATGTTAGGTCTCTGGTCAGATTCTAAATAAAACATGATTTCCTTTATTTTTCGATGTTGATAAGTTTCTGGTCAGACTCTACAGCCTTCATTTCTGAAAGTTTGAACTGATTTATTTGACAAACTGTTCGTCTATGTCTATGGTTCGTAGGAGTTTTTCTCCAAATTTGGACTCTAGACAAGACCCAAACATGTTAGGTCTCTGGTCAGTTTATAAATAAAATATGATTCCCTTTGTTTTTCAATGTTAAGTTTCGGGTCAGACTACGCTGCCTTCATTTCTAAAAGTTTATTTGCCAAACTGTTCGTCTATGTCTATGGTTCGTAGGAGTTTTTCTCCAAATTTGTACTCTAGACAAGACCCAAACATATTAGGTCTCTGGTCAGATCCCAAATAAAACATGATCCTCTTTGTTTTTCGTTCATGTTAAATTTCTTTTCTGATTCCGCTGCATCCATTTCTAAAAGTTTAAACTGATTTATTTAGCAAACTGTTTGTCTATGTCTATCGTTCGAAAGACGTTGTCTTCAAATTAGGACTCTAGACAAGTCCCAAACATGTTAGGTCTCTTGTCAAATACCAAACAAAGCCTAATTCCCAAGCTATTCGATCTCGTTAAGTCTCTGGTCAGACTCCACTACCAGTTTGAACTATAGCTGGTAAACTCTTCGTCTATGTCTAGGGTTCGAAGGAGTTTTTATCCAAATTTGGACTCTATATAAGTTCCAAATATGTTAGGTCTATGGTCAGATACTAAATAAACCATAATCCAGTTGTTTATCGATATTGTTGAGTATGTGCTTAGACTCTTCTGCCTCCATTTCTACCAGTTTGAACGTTAGCAGAGATGTAGATTTCGCAAACTGTTCGTCTACTGTTCCCCAAATTTGGACTCTACACATTCTCAAACATGTTAGAGGTCTGGTGGCAAATAAAACATGATCACCTTTGTTTTCTGATCTTGTTGAGTTTGAACTAATTTGGAAATGTACTGTACTTGGCAAACTGTTCGTCTATCACTATGGTTCGAAGGAGTTTTTCTCCAAATTTGGACTCTATATAAGTTCCAAACATGTTAGACCTATGGTCAGATCCAAAATAAAGCATACCTAATCCAGTTGTATTAGACTCTGCTGCCGCCACTTCTACCAGTTTGAACTTTGTAATTGGCAAACTGTTTCAAGTCTTATTCTTAAATTTCGGCAGAAAGTCCTCTACTCCAAATGGGGTCCTCTTCTCCCGAATCGAATAAAACTTTATAATTTAGGTTCGAAACGAATCCGCCAGGTTACGTTCCTAAAAAGAAACTGGCACCATAGTCCCAGTTGTTTAGTCTCTAGTCAGACTGTAAAACCTTTTTCCTTCCTATTTTTTCCAGTTAAAAGTGCAGTCAAGTCCTTTTTACACAGGTTAAGTCAAGAATCCAAGACAATAATCTACTACCAGATTGTGTTAATCCTCTAGACTTCGAAAGCTTTTTCAGTCTTTGTCTAAAGAAAAGTATGCCCAAATATTATATAATGGGAAAGATCTGCAAGAAATCAAAGATCAATGTTTTTCAATTCCTTGGAGTCTTCGTCATTATCATCCTAAGCTTGCATAGGACGATCGGCAAGTTGTAAGGTCTTGATATTTGAATGTTTAATAGGAAATATCTACAAGAAATCAAACGCAATTCTCTGTTATTAAGATCAATGTATCTCAATTCCTTGGAGTCTTCGTCATTATCATTGTAAGCTTGCATAGGAAGATCGGCTAGTAGTAAGTACTTGATATTTGAATGTTTTGCCAGATTAAAAGCAGGTACACAGACATTTAATAAAGATACAAATTTATAATTTCCCTTATATAGCAAACATTTTAAACTTGATTTAATTTTCTAACCCATAGTGCTCAAATCGAATGTTTTTCCTGTCATGAAAAGTGAAAAGAACCCTTAAAGTTTACTTTCATTTTTAAAAGAAACTTTTCATGTACTGTTTTTGTAAAGTTTATTTTCTAGTAAATACCACCTCTTCATCTTCATTTTAATGGTGGTCTTCGTCATCATCATCATCAGCAGCAATGCCTTCATCATTTTTAGTAAGAAAAAGAATTTCTAAATTCTTTTTTTACAAAAACAATTTATTTTACTTTATGCTTCTATTTTGTTATATTTGTTGATATTTCAGTTGCTCTTAAGCAGACATCATAAATCAATGAGCGTTTTAAGAATCCACAAAGGAAACAGTATTCCAAATACATTATATGTGAAGATGAAGCAGTGAAACAAAGAAAATAAATAGAAAAAAACGAATAAAGTACGACATGATGAACAAAAATTTTCAAGTGCAACAAACTCAGTCAACAAGATGCCATACCAATCTATTGTGGATACAATTCATTCAACTTCAAACATCACAACATCATATGTTTTTCTTAAGGCTTGAAAAGTAAGGTGGTTCTTTGTTGTAGAGGAATTTGGAAAAAATTTTTAAGTTTTTTTCATAATTTTCATAAGTTTTGGTTTCTAGCATGAAGGGTATTATCTTATCTGTTAGAGAATAGTTGGGGAAACATTTTGATAACTTAGAGAATTGTGATTAAATGATTAAATTCTTAGATTTTTAGCACCTGGTATGAATTAATCTTTAATAATATCAGATTAGTTAGAATATACAAATTGTTTGTTCATATTAAGTTTGGAAAACAAATAAATTTTCTTTAAATTAAATTTTTACCTTTAAACCCCCCTATTGTGTCTGAATGTTTTCACTCAGTAGCCCAAAAAATGCGGTGAAAAATTTCAATATTTTGTTTTTTTTAATTTTCTTTATTTACACTTCCGAGTAATAAATGATAATTTATAACATTTTGTATCGTTTCCATTATTGTTTATTTTAGCATAAATTCTTTAAAAATCAAAATCTCTTTAGTGGAAAAAAGTGCGAAATTGTGAAAAACTTTTTGGGGGAAGCACTTACTCGTTTATCATAAATAATATTATTACTCAAAACTGCTATACAAATGGTCTTGGATAAGATGTTGTTGGATTCCACTAGAAACATTGTAATATTTGTAAATTCCTCTATAGATTTCTAATATGTTCTACTCCTCCTTCTTTTCTTTTTTTAAAACATAAATTTTAATAGTTTTTCTTTCTCTATATGTAAATATATTAATGATTTTTATGAGAATTGTTTTTCTCTGCAGGATTTATGTTCATGTTATAAAGTGCATAGAACACATTTCAAGGATTTCTTAAAGATAAAATTTACATTCATTCTTATACATCTGTGGAATATTTTTCGTAATGAAAGATAAATGAAACAATCCGTCATTCATTTAAGTTTGAAAGATTTATGAGGGTATTTGCCTGTCAAAATTATGATTAGTTTTGAAAAGTTGAGGTGGCAATGAGTTTGTGAAAATATGATAGTTTGTTCGGGAGAAGGTACTCATAGTTTACATTACTTATTAGGGCTTAGTAGGGGTTTATTTCGCAAAATTTTGCATCACTTGCCAAATTAAGGACTTTTTCATCAGTTACCCTTGATCCCATTAAGATTATAAGTGATCAATAAAGAACTTTCAAACGTTTATGTTGATTTCCCTACTCTTCATTCCATTTGCATTTTTTTGTTAAACGAATGATTCTTTATTCAGTTCTCATCGTTTTTCAGACGATATCCATCTTAAATATCCTCACACCATTTTCTGAGCAAGTATTGTGTTAAATCTAAGTAGGAACTTATCTGTGAGCAACGCTTACATTCGCTTCTAAACATAACTCGTTTAACGAAAGCTTGTATTGACTAAATTTCCCGCTTGGAAATGTTCAAAACTTCGTATTGTTTCACAGTTTTGGAGGAACACTTTCCTTGATTCTCTTCAACAGTCTCTGTCTCTCTTCCAAACATACCTCGTTTAAGAAAGGCTTGTATGGACAAAATTTCCCGATTGGAAATGCTCAATACTTCGTATTATTTCACAGTTTCCTATAAACACTTTCCTTGATCCTCTTCACTAATCTCAATCTCTCTTCGATTGTGTTGACTTTGAGAGATCATAGATTGAAGATCAATAATATTTACCTGGAACTTATCTGTGACCAACGCTTAAATCCGCTTCTAAATATACCTCGTTTAACAAAAGCTTATAGTGACTGAATTTCCCGATTGTTTCACAGTTTTGGATGAACAGTTTCCTGGATTATCTTCAACAATCTCAATCTCTCTTCGATTGTGTTGACTTTGAGAGATAATAGATCGATTGTAGAACAATAATATTTATTTGCAACTGTCAAAAATCTCTAAAGGATACGGGTATGTTGATTACCAGGCTCTTCATTCCATTTTCATTTATTCGTTAAACGAATGACTCTTTGTTCAGTTCTCATTGGTTTTCAGACGATATCCTGCTTATCTTAAATATCCTCACAATATTTACATAGAAACTTATCTGTAATCAACGCTTTCATCCGTTTCTAAACAGACCTCGTTTTACAGAAAGCTGGAATTGAGTAAATTTCCCGATTGGAAATGCTCAATACTTCGTATTGTTTAAAATCTCAAATTCTCTTCGATTGTGTTGACTTTGAGATCTTATAGATCGATTGTAGATCAATAATAAAATAAATAATAATAAAACTTTCAAAATTTCGAGAGGATCTAATCCCTCGACCGCAGAGATAACCTCATATCGTTTAAGCAGAATGCAGCTGGCTTTAACTTGTAAATGTGGTTCTACTGAATCCACTGGTAGTTCACTGTGGATCCTGCAGTTCATACGGGACAAAGTGAATTTGTTATCATTGATTTGCAGCTCCATTTGATGATAATTTTCCAAAAATGACGGATCAATGATGACGTTGCCCCCAAATGGCCCAATCATCGTTGGGATCGATAGTAGCTCATGGTTATTGAATTGTGACTATAAACTCCTACATGAACATTTCAGGAAATTCAATTCACTCGATCTTGTGAAAATTCGAATTAAATTTGACGTCAATAAACATTGTTTCAATTGTTATTGCAGATTAACGATTGACCCACTAAAACATATTTCAGATATGAGGCGACGTTTACAGTCGAACGGCTCTTTACTTTAGGCGAACTGGCCAAAAGCTCTTATAGGACACGTCATCAATGTATACTGAACACATTGGAAGGTTATACACAATCATCGGACGTGCCTGATCGCATACCATACACAGAATATGTCGGAAACTTTGAAACGCTGATTCAAGACAGAAACAGAAATATACTACCGTTTACCTTATCATAACACAAGCTTCCAGGCAGAAGTCCGAGCAATAACGGAATGTGTGAATTTGATTAGAATAAATATGGCGCCCACAGGGCTTAATATATTTACCGACAGCCATAGGGCAATTAGAACGATATCAGGTGTTCGAAGTAAATCTAAGACCATATTGGATTGAAGGTTTACATATGGGTACCAGGCCATTCGGAGTAGTCGGGAACGAAAAGGCGAATGTAATAGCTTTAAAGGGAAAGAAGCTCGAGGTAGTTAACCTAACGAACGCAAAATCTTTCGACGCAACAAAAGCTGAATTAAAAATATGGCTGAGAGAATCCCATAAGGCCTTTTGGAATAGTGAAACGGTGGCTAGAACCACAAAGATACTATGTGGTGACACTGATGAGAGCAAGATGAAAAATATCCTCAAAATGAGCAAGTCTGAGGTTAGTATGATGGTACGTAATCTGAGTGGACACACAGGAATACGAGCACATCTATATAAAATTGGACTAGCGGATTCGGACGTATGTATAGCATGTGGAGAGGACAGTGAAACTCTGGAGCACTTTCTTTGCCACTGTCAGATCTTGAAAGTGATGTTATTCTGGAAATAATAGTCCTGACTAACACTGATTGAAAAATTCTTGGGAATTACATCCAGGAAACTGAGTTTCTGAACATTGGAAAATAATATATTCAGTGAACAATTTTTTTCATGAAAGGGGCGCACAACAGACCTACACTTAGTAGCTTAGGTGCATTTCTTCGGATTTGATGTATACATCCTCATATCAACCTAACCTAACTAATCAATAACTTTCGAAGGTTGCGAAACTATTTAAAAGAATATTAAATCTTTTTTCAAAGGAACCTATTGATCGGATCAATTGGTTTCGAAGGGTACAATGAATTTTAGGTGAATATCTTAATGTTCGAAGTTCCAATGAACCTATTGATCGAATTTATCAGTGGCAACGTTCCAAAAGTTGGTAAGCTAAAGATTATTAAAGAATAGCATCGTTTCTCTGAAGGATCCTATTGATCGGATTTATCTGAAAGTTTCGAATATCTAAACTCTTTGCAAAGAACCTACTGATGGGTTTTATAAAGTTTCATAATTGAAACTTGTTAACTGACAGATTAATCTCATTTCCTTTCAGTTGTCACAACGACTTTGATTTCTCGTTGTAGCTGATGTTTGTAATTATCAAAAATCTTTAATTTCTCACATAATAATTCTAACAACTTTATCTAATTCTAACTAAAACAGTTGGAAATTAAATGTATTATTAATTAATTCCAACAACATTACAAATTAGACAATAAATTTGCCAAACACTTAATGACATTGCGTGTGAAGAATTACATTTAGACAATTTCCTAAAAAATACACAACAATTCACAAAAGTAACTATAGGAATCTTGCTTTAAAAGAGCAGGAGGCAGCGATTATAACCTCCAAAATTTACTTCAATTATTTAAATGTCACTCATATCCGGATGAAACTTTTAATAATTAATTAATAAAGTTCTTAAGATCATTATCATACAGGAAAAAGGTAAGATATATAATAATCTTCTTAACTTAGTCTCAACTTATTACAACTTCCCTTTACAACAACAATTTGTTAATTTAAGTAGAAATATTCAACAATTATTAAATCATTCTCAACCCCCCCTTGGTAATATACTACGAAACAACCTTTTCCAAATCCCCTTTAAATACTTACAAGCGAGAAAATCTTAAGGTTTTTATAGCTTGATAAACTACTTCAACATTAAATTGTATTAAAAGTTTAACCATAAAAATTAAATGTTAGTTAAAAGCCACAAAAGAAAGAAAAAAAGGAAAAACGTGTAGGAAAACAAACTAAAAAAAAAAGAAAAACATAGCTAAAAGTCTTTAAGACAATAATGTAGAAAGAAATCAAACAAAAGTTAAAGTTTTGTTGATTTCCTTTTACAGGATACGCATTAGGATACGAAAGAACGTACATATACGATACGATAAGGTCGATACTGAACTTTTAACATTAGGTTTATGTGCCATGAAATTATAAACATTATTAATGTTAATATCAAGGCAAAGAGGGGTGTATAGAGGGCGCAAAGAGGGAAGTCGTATCTATAGTAGATAAAAGACTAGGGAATGTTTAACGTAAATACTTTAACGAAACTATACGAAATACGTTACGATTTTAACATATTGCTGTTTAAGACATGTAACACGTACGTGATATGCATGAGTAAAGGTAACATCATTGTAGTAGATATCCAAAGATATCGAGTCAAGAAACTCCAATATACGCAAGAATAAAACCCAAAAAAATAAATGAAATATCAAAAGCAGCAGTAGTAATAACAACAACACAGTTGCGTTAAGGATGTTGATGATGAGGAGGAGAATGAGTATGGGTATGTATGTACATTACGACTGTAAACATATAAATTGTACATAAATAATATAAGACAAAAGGATAGAAGATGTATCTATAGATATTGAGTTAAATAAAGTGTATTGGTGAGGGAGAAAAATTATTACGGAAACTTGAGAAATCAGGCTGAATAGCAGCGATCCAAAAGATATTAACTTCACAGTCTATAGTTTAGTCTATAGTCTAGTCTATAGTATAGTCTATAGTATAGTCTATAGTCTAGTCTATAGTCTAGTCTATAGTCTAGTCTATAGTCTAGTCTATAGTCTAGTCTATAGTCTAGTCTATGGTCTAGTCTATAGTCTAGTCTATAGTCTAGTCTATAGTCTAGTCTAGTCTATAGTCTAGTCTATAGTCTAGTCTATAGTCTAGTCTATAGTCTAGTCTATAGTCTAGTCTATAGTCTAGTCTATAGTCTAGTCTATAGTCTAGTCTATAGTCTAGTCTATAGTTTAGTCTATAGTCTAGTCTATAGTCTAGTCTATAGTCTAGTCTATAGTCTAGTCTATAGTCTAGTCTATAGTCGAGTCTATAGTCTAGTCTATAGTCTAGTCTATAGTCGAGTCTATAGTCTAGTCTATAGTCTAGTCTATAGTCTAGTCTATAGTCTAGTCTATAGTCTAGTCTATAGTCTAGTCTATAGTCTAGTCTATAGTCTAGTCTATAGTCTAGTCTATAGTCTAGTCTATAGTCTAGTCTATAGTCTAGTCTATAGTCTAGTCTATAGTCTAGTCTATAGTCTAGTCTATAGTCTAGTCTATAGTCTAGTCTATAGTCTAGTCTATAGTCTAGTCTATAGTCTAGTCTATAGTCTAGTCTATAGTCTAGTCTATAGTCTAGTCTATAGTCTAGTCTATAGTCTAGTCTATAGTCTAGTCTATAGTCTAGTCTATAGTCTAGTCCATAGTCTAGTCTATAGTCTAGTCCATAGTCTAGTCTATAGTCGAGTCTATAGTCTAGTCTATAGTCTAGTCTATAGTCTAGTCTATAGTCTAGTCTATAGTCTAGTCTATAGTCTAGTCTATAGTCTAGTCTATAGTCTAGTCTATAGTCTAGTCTATAGTCTAGTCTATAATCTAGTCTATAGTCTAGTCTATAGTCTAGTCTATAGTCTAGTCTATAGTCTAATCTATAGTCTAGTCTATAGTCTAGTCTATAGTCTAGTCTATAGTCTAGTCTATAGTCTAGTCTATAGTCTAGTCTATAGTCTAGTCTATAGTCTAGTCTATAGTCTAGTCTATAGTCTAGTCTATAGTCTAGTCTATAGTCTAGTCTATAGTCTAGTCTATAGTCTAGTCTATAGTCTAGTCTATAGTCTAGTCTATAGTCTAGTCTATAGTCTAGTCTATAGTCTAGTCTATAGTCTAGTCTATAGTCTAGTCTATAGTCTAGTCTATAGTCTAGTCTATAGTCTAGTCTATAGTCTAGTCTATAGTCTAGTCTATAGTCTAGTCTATAGTCTAGTCTATAGTCTAGTCTATAGTCTAGTCTATAGTCTAGTCTATAGTCTAGTCTATAGTCTAGTCTATAGTCTAGTCTATAGTCTAGTCTATAGTCTAGTCTATAGTCTAGTCTATAGTCTAGTCTATAGTCTAGTCTATAGTCTAGTCTATAGTCTAGTCTATAGTCTAGTCTAGTCTATAGTCTAGTCTATAGTCTAGTCTATAGTCTAGTCTATAGTCTAGTCTATAGTCTAGTCTATAGTCTAGTCTATAGTCTAGTCTATAGTCTAGTCTATAGTCTAGTCTATAGTCTAGTCTATAGTCTAGTCTATAGTCTAGTCTATAGTCTAGTCTATAGTCTAGTCTATAGTCTAGTCTATAGTCTAGTCTATAGTCTAGTCTATAGTCTAGTCTATAGTCTAGTCTATAGTCTATAGTCTAGTCTATAGTCTAGTCTATAGTCTAGTCTATAGTCTATAGTCTAGTCTATAGTCTAGTCTATAGTCTAGTCTATAGTCTAGTCTATAGTCTAGTCTATAGTCTAGTCTATAGTCTAGTCTATAGTCTAGTCTATAGTCTAGTCTATAGTCTAGTCTATAGTCTAGTCTATAGTCTAGTCTATAGTCTAGTCTATAGTCTAGTCTATAGTCTAGTCTATAGTCTAGTCTATAGTCTAGTCTATAGTCTAGTCTATAGTCTAGTCTATAGTAGTCTATAGTCTAGTCTATAGTCTAGTCTATAGTCTAGTCTATAGTCTAGTCTATAGTCTAGTCTATAGTCTAGTCTATAGTCTAGTCTATAGTCTAGTCTATAGTCTAGTCTATAGTCTAGTCTATAGTCTAGTCTATAGTCTAGACTATAGTCTAGTCTATAGTCTAGTCTATAGTCTAGACTATAGTCTAGTCTATAGTCTAGTCTATAGTCTAGTCTATAGTCTAGTCTATAGTCTAGTCTATAGTCTAGTCTATAGTCTAGTCTATAGTCTAGTCTATAGTCTAGTCTATAGTCTAGTCTATAGTCTAGTCTATAGTCTAGTCTATAGTCTAGTCTATAGTCTAGTCTATAGTCTAGTCTATAGTCTAGTCTATAGTCTAGTCTATAGTCTAGTCTATAGTCTAGTCTATAGTCTAGTCTATAGTCTAGTCTATAGTCTAGTCTATAGTCTAGTCTATAGTCTAGTCTATAGTCTAGTCTATAGTCTAGTCTATAGTCTAGTCTATAGTCTAGTCTACAGTCTAGTCTACAGTCTAGTCTATAGTCTAGTCTATATTCTAGTCTAGTCCATAGTCTAGTCTATAGTCTAGTCTATAGTCTAGTCTATAGTCTAGTCTATATTCTAGTCTATATTCTAGTCTATAGTCTAGTCTATAGTCTAGTCTATAGTCTAGTCTATAGTCTAGTCTATAGTCTAGTCTATAGTCTAGTCTATAGTCTAGTCTATAGTCTAGTCTATAGTCTAGTCTATAGTCTAGTCTATAGTCTAGTCTATATTCTAGTCCATAGTCTAGTCTATAGTCTAGTCTATAGTCTAGTCTATAGTCTAGTCTATAGTCTAGTCTATAGTCTAGTCTATAGTCTAGTCTATAGTCTAGTCTATAGTCTAGTCTATATTCTAGTCTATAGTCTAGACTATAGTCTAGTCTAGTCTATAGTCTAGTCTATAGTCTATAGTATAGTATAGTATAGTATAGTAGTAGTATAGTATAGTATAGTATAGTATAGTATAGTATAGTATAGTATAGTATAGTATAGTATAGTATGTATAGTATAGTATAGTATAGTATAGTCTAGTATGTATAGTATAGTATAGTATAGTATAGTATAGTATAGTATAGTATAGTATAGTATAGTATAGTATAGTATAGTATAGTATGTATAGTATAGTATAGTAGTATATAGTATAGTAGTCT